>NW_026986636.1:1085000-1190000 GCF_031307605.1 Tribolium castaneum | reverse complement strand
ATCAGTTTAGGCAAATACAGCTTATTTTAAACGATTCCTTGCTATAAACAAGAAAAATTTTATCAAGCATATTGAAAACGTCTTATTCTCGAAAATAAGAGCAAATTATGTATCAGTTTTAACAAAAGCGGATTACTCTGTTTGATTCTATGCTTAGAGTAGAGTAAACTACTATAAAACGTAATGAAAACTCTATATTCAAGCTCAAAAGAACAAATTACGTTATAGTTTTGACAAAAAAAAATATTTCGGACGATTACATACTTCGAAGTAAGCAAACTTTAATTGAACATGTGCAAAAGCTAATACTTTGCTTTAAAATAATGATTTATGTGGTAATATGGTATTTTGCATCTGTCCTATAAAAGTTTACCCGTTTCGCTCCATTGAATCATTAGAAATAAATTATTTTGACACAACAACAACACAAATAATTTGTTTTTGTTTAAACTGTAACATAAGTCGCTTTTATAAAACGAACTAAGACGTTTGGAATCTGCTTAGTGAAAGTTTTCTCGTTTGGGGGCATAAAATCGTTTGAAATTAACAGTTCTAGTCAAAACTATTACGTAAATTATTTCTTTGTGTCACTTTAAAGATTTGCGTTATAGTCTTGACGAGAACTGTTAATTTCAAACGATTCTATGCTTTGAAACCAGTATACTTTCACTGAACAGAGGCAAAACGTCTGATTTCGCCTTTAAAAAACGATTTATGTCACAGTTTGGATTAAAACCAATGATTTTCGTTTATTCATTGTTACAAACAAGAAACCTTACATCAAAGAAACTGAAAACCTCTTATTCAGGCCCAGAAAATCAAATTACGTTTCAGTCTGGACACAAATTGCTTATTTTAGACGATTCTTTCTTTTGAACACGAAAACTTACATTAAAAAGATTAAAAACGTCTTATTCTGGCTCAAAACTGCAAATTATGTATTACTTTGGATAAAAGCAGTTTATCCTGATTACTCCTTTGCTTAGAATAGAGCAAACTTGTATAAAACTTAATGAAAACTTTAAATTTCGTCTCAAAGAAATAATTTACGTTATAGTTTTGACCAGAACTGTTAATTTCAAACGATTTTATGCCCCCAAACGAGAAAACTTTCACTAAACAGATGCCAAACGTCTTAGTTCGTTTTATAAAAACGACATGTTACAGTTTAAACAAAAAAATTATTTTCGTTGTTGTATCAAAATAATTTATTTCGAATGATTCAATGGAGCGAAACGAGTAAACTTTTATAGGACAGATGCAAAATACCATATTACCACATAAATCGTTATTTTAAAGCAAAGTATTAGCTTTTGCACTTGTTCAATTAAAGTTTGCTTACTTCGAAATATGTAGTCGTCCGAAATAATTTTTTTTTGTCAAAACTATAACGTAATTTGTTCTTTTGAGCTTGAATATAGAGTTTTCATTACGTTTTATAGTAGTTTACTCTACTCTAAGCATAGAATCAAACAGAGTAATCCGCTTTTGTTAAAACTGATACATAATTTGCTCTTATTTTCGAGAATAAGACATTTTCAATATGTTTGATAAAATTTTTCTTGTTTATAGCAAGGAATCGTTTAAAATAAGCTGTATTTGCCTAAACTGATACGTAATTCGATATTTGTGCATGGATACGATGTTTTCAGTTTCTTTGACGTGAAATTTCTTGTTGCAAAAGGTAATACTTTGCTTTAAAACAACGCTTTATATGGTAATATGTGGTTTTGCATCTGCCCCATAAAAGTTCATTAGTTTCGAATCATAATTTCGTTTGAAATAAACAGTGCTGGTCAAAACTATAACGTAAATTATTTCTTTGAGACGAAATTTAAAGTTTTCATTAAGTTTTATACAAGTTTACTCTATTCTAAGTAAAGGAGTAATCAGGATAAATTGCTTTTATCTAGAGTAATATATAATTTGCAGTTTTCAGCCAGAATAGGACGTTTTTAATCTTTTTAATGTAAGTTTTTGTATTCAAAACAAAGGATCGTCTAAAGTAAGCAGTTTTTGTTCAGACTGAAACGTAATTCGAATTTCTGTGCCTGAATAAGGGGTTTTCAGTTACTTTGATGTAAGGTTTCATGTTTGTAACAATGAATTAACGAAAATAATTGGTTTTTATCCAAACTGTGGCATGAATCGTTTTTAAAAGGCGAAATAAGATGTTTTTCCTCTGTACAGTGAAAGTTTACTCGTTTCAAAGCATAGAACCGTTTGAAATTAACAGCTCTCGTTAAGACTATAACGCAAATCTTTTGTTTTGTGCTAAAATAAGACGTTTTTAGTCAGTTTGATATAAGTTTTCTTGTTCAAAGCAAAATATTGTCGAAAATCAACCGTTTTTGTCTAAACTGATACAAAATTCGGTGGTTTGTGTCCGAATACAACGTTTTCAGATTCTTTAATGTTAGGTTTGCTGCTTCTAACAAAGAATCAACGAAAATATTTTGTTTTAATACAAACTGCAATATAAAATGTCTTTATAGGACAAAACATGATGTTTGGCATCTGTTTAATAAAAATTTACTCGTTTGGAAGCATAGAATCATTCCAAATAAGCTATTCTCGTCGAAACTATAATGTAATTAGTATTTTGTGCTAGAATACAGCGTTTTTGTTAGATTTATTAACAATTTTGTCTATTTTAAGCAATAAAACGAATAGGATTAGCTGCCTTTATCCGAAGTGATACATAAATTGCTCTTTTATGCCAGATTAATACGTTTTTAATCTGTTCTATGTAAGTTTTCTTGTTCAAAGCAAAAGATCGTATAAAATAAGCCGTTTTTGTTTGAACTGATAAACAATTCAGACTGAGACTCAACAAAAATAATTTGTTTTAATCCAAACTGATACTTTTTGACCCTATAAGAGTCCTATAAGAGTCCGAGATACGCCGATCTCGTCAAGTCTATAACGTAATTCGTTTTTTTGTGTCAGAATACGACGTTTTCTGTCTGTTTAATATAAGTTTTTAATAATAATAATAATAACAATAATAATAATAATAATAATAATAATAATAATAATAGTAATAATAATAATAATATTAATAATAATAATAATGAAAATAATAATAGTAATAAAAGTAAGCTTAGTTTTCTAAGCAAAAATGAAGCTTATTTTGTGTGTTATATGAGCGTTTTCTCATTTCTATGCAAGAAATCATCTGTGATCTGTGTTTTTAGGCAACAAATTGTCTAAAATTAATATCTCATTTTAAAACTGGTATAAAAACATTTACTATACAAAAGTTATAATCAGTTTTTAATAATAATAAAATTAATAATAATAATAATAATAATAATAATAATAATAATAATAATAATAATAATAATAATAGTAATAATAATAATAATAATAATAATAATAATAATAATAATAATAATAATAATAATAATAATACTTTTAATAAGGAAAAATGGAGCTTATTTTGTGTGTTACATGAGCGTTTTCTCATTTCTATGCAAAAGATCGGGTGTGATCTGTGTTTTTAGGCAATCTAACCCATTTTATAGTTTTTAATATTTAACAAAAATTTGCTTTAAAATAAAATGTTTGAAAAACTGAAATTAAACTAAATTAATTGTGTCTAACACTTTAGTAGAGGAAAAAGGAGGAGATATAAAAGTCACTAAAGTCTTAGAGTTGTCTTTAGTCGTCATATTAATAACAATAACATTTATAATAACAATACTAGTAGTACTAAATTTGCTTATATGCAAGCGCTTACTTAAGGTAACAGTTTTTTTGTTTTTTGCTTATATCTCGAAAACAGTTACTCCTAACAATTTTTACTTTTTCACCAAAATTAAAGGTGATAAAATTTCCTACAAAATAGTTATTTGCATTTTTCATGTAGAACTAACCATAAGCGAGATATAAGTTTGAAAATAATTAATAATTAAAAAAAAGTGTTTTAACAGAAAATGTCTTGTGATTTAAAATACACTTAATTTATTGGGTCCAATACTTTATTAGAAGAAAAAGGAGGTAACATAAAAGTCACTGAAGTCTTCAGAGTCGTTTTTAAATGCTGCATTTTTGTCTTCGTCTCAAACATTGAAAACTGAATTACATTTTTGTTCAGTAACAGTTACAGTTTTCTTATTGGTTTTTTGCTTATATCTCGAAAACAGTTACTCCTATCAAATTTTATCTTTCTTTCAAAATTAAAGCTGATAAAATTTCCAACAAAATAGTTATTTACATTTTTCTTGTAGGACCAAGAATAAACGAGTTATAGAGTTGGATATAAATAATATTTAACAAAAATTTGCTTTAAAATAAAATGCTTGAAAAACCGGAATTAAACTAAATTAATTGTGTCTAACACTTTAGTAGAGGAAAAAGGAGAAGACATAAAAGTCACTAAATGTTTCAGAGTCGTCTTTAGTCGTCATATTAATAACAATAACATTAATAATAATAATACTAATAGTACTAAATTTGCTTAGATGCAAACGCTTAATTAAGGTAACAGTTTTTTGGTTTCTTGCTTATATCTCGAAAACAGTTACTCCTATTAATTATTATCTTTTTTTCAAAATTAAAGCTGATAAAATTTCCTACAAAATAGTTATTTGCATTTTTTTGTAGGACCAACCATAAGCGAGTTATAGAGTTGGATATAAATAATCTTTAACAAAAATTTGCTTTAAAATAAAATGTTTGAAAAACCGAAATTAAACTAAACTAAGACTAACACTTTAGTAGAGGTAAAAGGAGAAGACATAAAAGGCACCAAAGTCTTGAGAGTCGTTTTTAGTCGTCATATTAAAAACAATAACATTAATAATAATAATACTAATATTACTAAATTTGCTTATATGCAAGCGGTTAATTAAGGTAACAGTTTTTTGGTTTCTTGCTTATATCTCGAAAACAGTTACTCCTATCACTTTTTAAATTTTTACTAAAATTAAAGCAAGCTGATAAAATTTTGTACAAAATAGTAATTTGCATTTTTCATGTAGGACTAACCATAAGCGAGATATAAGTTTGAAAATAATTAATATTTAAAAAAAAAGTGCTTTAACAGAAAATGTCTTGTGATTTAAAATACACTTAATTTAATGGGTCCAATACTTTATTAGAAGAAAAAGGAGGAGGCATAACAGTCACTAAAGTCTTCAGAGTTGATTTTAAATGCTGCATTTTTGTCTTTGTCTCAAACATTGAAAACTGAATTACATTTTTGTTCAGTAACAGTTACAGTTTTCTTATTGGTTTTTTGCTTATATCTCGAAAACAGTTACTCTTATAAAAATAAAAATAAATAAAATGTTTGAAAAACCGAAATTAAACTAAATTAATTAAGACTAACACTTTAGTAGAGGAAAAAAGAGAAGACATAAAAGTCACCAAAGTCTTGAGAGTCGTTTTTAGTCGTCATATTAATAACAATAACATTAATAATAATAATACTAATATTACTAAATTTGCTTATATGCAAGCGGTTAATTAAGGTAACAGTTTCTTGCTTATATCTCAAAAACAGTTACTCCTGTCAATTGTTATCTTTTTACTAAAATTAAAGCTGATAAAATTTCCTACAAAATATTTATTTGCATTTTTTATGTAGGACTAACCATAAGCGAGATATAAGTTTGAAAATAATTAATATTTAAAAAAAAGTGCTTTAACAGAAAATGTCTTGTGATTTAAAATACACTTAATTTATTGGGTCCAATACTTTATTAGAAGAAAAAGGAGGTGACATAAAAGTCACTGAAGTCTTCAGAGTCGTTTTTAAATGCTGCATTTTCGTCTTCGTCTCAAACATTGAAAACTGAATTACATTTTTGTTAAGTAACTGTAACAGTTTTTACTTTGGTTTTTTGCTTATATCTCAAAAACACTAAAATAGTTATTTACATTTTTCTTGTAGGACCAAGCATAAGCAAGTTATAGAGTTGGATATAAATAATATTAAACAAAAATTTGCTTTAAAATAAAATGTTTGAAAAACCGAAATTAAACTAAATTAATTGTGTCTAACACTTTAGTAGAGGAAAAAGGAGGAGACATAAAAGTCACTAAACTCTTCAGAATCGTCTTTAGTCGTCATATTAATAACAATAACATTAATAATAACAATACTATTAGTACTAAATTTGCTTATATGCAAGCGCTTAATTAAGGTAACAGTTTTTTTGTTGTTTGCTTATATCTCGAAAACAGTTACTCCTATCAGTTTTTACCTTTTCACCAAAATTAAAGCTGATAAAATTTCCTTCAAAATCGTTATTTGCATTTTTCATGTAGAACTATCCATAAGCAAGATATAAGTTTGAAAATAATTAATAATTAAAAAAAATGTGCTTTAACAGAAAATGTCTTGTGATTTAAAATACACTTAATTTATTGGGTCCAATACTTAATTAGAAGAAAAAGGAGGTGGCAGTAAATGCTACATTTTCGTCTTCGTCTCAAACATTAAATACTGAATTACATTTTTGTTTAGTAACTGTTACAGTTTTCACTTTGGTTTTTTGCTTATATCTCGAAAACAGTTACTCCTATCAATTTTTATCTTTCCTTCAAAATTAAAGCTGATAAAATTTTATACAAAATAGTTTTTTGCATTTTTTTGTAGGACCAACTATAAGCGAGTTATAGAGTTGGATATAAATAATCTTTAACAAAAATTTGATATAAAAATAAAAAAAGATAAAAATTGATAGGAGTAACTGTTTTCGAAATATAAACAAGAAACCAAAAAACTGTTACCTTAATTAAGCGTTTGCATATAAGCTAATTTAGTACTAATAGTATTATTATTATTAATGTTATTGTTAATAATATGACGACTAAAGACAACTCTGAAACCTTTAGTGACTTTTATGTCTTCTTCTTTTTCCTCTACTAAAGTGTTAGACACAATTAATTTAGTTTAATTTCAGTATTTCAAACATTTTATTTTTAAGCAAATTTTTGTTAAATATTATTTATATCCATCTCTATAACTCGCTTATGCTTGGTCCTACAAGAAAAATGCAAATAACTATTTTGTAGGAAATTTTATCAGCTTTAATTTTAGTAAAAAGATAAAAATTGATAGGAGTAACTGTTTTCGAGATATAAGCAAGAAACCAAAAAACTGTTACCTTAATAAAGCGCTTGCATATAAGCAAATTTAGTACTATTAGTATTATTATTATTAATGTTATTGTTATTAAAATGACGACTAAAAACGACTCTGAAAACTTTGGTGACTTTTATGTCTTCTCCTTTTTCCTATACTAAAGTGTTAGACTCAATTAATTTAGTTTAATTTCGGTTTTTCAAACATTTTATTTTAAAGCAAATTTTTGTTGACGATTATTTATATCCAACTCTATAACTCGCTTATGGTTGGTCTTACAAAAGAAATGCAAACAACTAATTTGTAGGAAATTTTATCAGCTTTAATTTTAGTAAAAAGATAAAAATTTATAGGAGTAACTGTTTTCGAGATATAAGCAAGAAACCAAAACACTGTTATCTTAATTAAGCGTTTGCATATAAGCAAATTTAGTACTATTAGTATTATTATCATTAATGTTATTGTTATTAATATGACGACTAAAGACGACTCTGAAACCTTTAGTGACTTTTATGTCTTTTTCTTTTTCCTCTACTAAAGTGTTAGACACAATTAAATTAGTTTAATTTCAGTTTTTCAAACATTTTATTTTAAAGCAAATTTTTGTTAAATATTATTTATATCCAACTCTATAACTCGCTTATGGTTGGTCCTACAAGAAAGATGCAAATAACGATTTTGTAGGAAATTTTATCAGCTTTAATTTTGAAATAAAGATAAAAATTGATAGGAGTAACAGTTTTCGAGATATAAGCAAAAAACCAATAAGAAAACTGTAACTGTTACTGAACAAAAATGTAATTCAGTTTTCAATGTTTAAGACGAAGACGAAAATGCAGCATTTAAAATCGACTCTGAAGACTTCAGTGACTTTTATGTCACCTCCTTTTTCTTCTAATAAACTATTGGACCCAATAAATTAAGTGTATTTTAAATCCCAAGACATTTTCTGTTAAAACACTTTTTTTTTAAATATTAATTATTTTCAAACTTATATCTCGCTTATGGTTAGTCCTACATGAAAAATGCAAATAAGTATTTTGTAGGAAATTTTATCAGCTTTAATTTTAGTGAAAAGATAAAAATTGATAGGAGTAACTGTTTTCGAGATATAAGCAAGAAACCAAGAAACTGTCGCCTTAATTAAGCGCTTGCATATAAGCAAATTTAGTAATATTAGTATTATTATTATTAATGTTATTGTTATTAATATGACAACTAAAAACGACTCTCAAGATTTTGGTGACTTTGATGTCTTCTCCTTTTTCCTCTACTAATGTGTTAGTCTTAATTAATTTAGTTTAATTTCGGATTATCAAACATTTTATTTTAAAGCAAATTTTTGTTAAAGATTATTTATATCCAACTCTATAACTCGCTTATGGTTGGTCTTACAAAAAAAATGCAATTAACTATTTTGTAGGAAATTGTATCAGCTTTAATTTTGAAAAAAAGGTAAAAATTGATAGGAGTAACTGGTTTCGAGATATAAGCAAAAAACCAATAAGAAAACTGTAAGTGTTACTGAACAAAAATGTAATTCAGTTTTCAATATTTGAGACTAAGACAAAAATGCAGCATTTAAAAACAACTCTGAAAACTTCAGTGACTTTTATGTCACCTTTTTTTTCTTCTAATAAAGTATTGGACCCATTAAATTAAGTGTATTTTAAATCACAAGACATTTTCTGTTAAAGCAATTTTTTTTTAAATATTAATTATTTACAAACTTATATCTCGCTTATGGTTAGTCCTACATAAAAAATGCAAATAACTATTTTGTAGGAAATTTTATCAGCTTTAATTTTAGTGAAAAGATAAAAATTGATAGGAGTAACTGTTTTCGAGATATAAGCAAGAAACCAAAAAACTGTTACCTTAATTAAGGGCTTACATATAAGCAAATTTAGTACTAAAAACAACTCTGAAAACTTTGGTGACTTTTATGTCACCTCCTTTTTCTTCTAATAAAGTATTGGACTCAATAAATTAAGTGTATTTTAAATCACAAGACATTTTCTGTTAAAGCACTTTTTTTTTAAATATTAATTATTTTCAATCATATATCTCGCTTATGGTTAGTCCTACATGAAAAATGCAAATAACTATTTTGTAGGAAATTTTATCAGCTTGAATTTTAGTAAAAAGATAAAAATTGATAGGAGTAACTGTTTTCGAGATATAAGCAAGAAACCAAAACACTGTTACCTTAATTAAGCGTTTGCATATAAGCAAATTTAGTACTATTAGTATTATTATTATTATTAATGTTATTGTTATTAATATGACAACTAAAGACAACTCTGAAACCTTTAGTGACTTTTATGTCTTTTCCTTTTTTCTCTACTAAAGTGTTAGACACAGTTAAATTAGTTTAATTTCAGTTTTTCAATCATTTTATTTTAAAGCAAATTTTTGTTAAATATTATTTATATCCAACTCTATACTCGCTTATGGTTGGTCCTACAAGAAAAATGCAAATAACTATTTTGTAGAATATTTTATCAGCTTTAATTTTGAAAGAAAGACAAAAATTCATAGAAGTAACTGTTTTCGAGATATAAGCAAGAAACCAAAAAACTGTTACCTTAATAAAGCGCTTGCATATAAGCAGATTTAGTACTATTAGTATTATTATTATTAATGTTATTGTTATTAATATGACGACTAAAAACGATTCTGAAGACTTTGGTGACTTTTATGTTTTTTTCTTTTTTCTCTACTAAAGTGTTAGACACAATTAATTTAGTTTAATTTCAGTATTTCAAACATTTTATTTTTAAGCAAGTTTTTGTTAAATATTATTTATATCCAACTTTATAACTCGCTTATGGTTGGTCCTACAAGAAAAATGCAAATAACTATTTTGTAGGAAATGTTATCAGCTTTAATTTTAAAAGAAAGATAAAAATTTATAGGAGTAACTGTTTTCGAGATATAAGCAAAAAACCAAAGTAAAAATTGTTACCGTTTCAGAACAAAAATGTAATTCAGTTTTCAATGTTTGAGACGAAGACGAAAATGCAGCATTTAAAATCGACTCTGAAGACTTCAGTGACTTATATGTCACCCCCTTTTTTTTTAATAAAGTATTGGACCTAATAAATTAAGTGTATTTTAAATCACAAGACATTTTCTGTTAAAGCACTTCTTTTTTAAATATTAATTATTTTCAATCTTATATCTCGCTTATGGTTAGTCCTACATAAAAAATGCAAATAACTATTTTGTAGGAAATTTTATCAGCTTGAATTTTAGTAAAAAGATAAAAATTGATAGGAGTAACTGTTTTCGAGATATGAGCAAGAAACCAAAACACTGTTACCTTAATTAAGCGTTTGCATATAAGCAAATTTAGTACTATTAGTATTATTATTATTAATGTTATTGTTATTAATATGACGATTAAAGACAACTTTGAAACCTTTAGTGACTTTTATGTCTTCTTCTTTTTCCTCTACTAAAGTGTTAGACACAATTAAATTAGTTTAATTTCAGTTTTTCAAACATTTTATTTTAAAGCAAATTTTTGTTAAATATTATTTATATCCAACTCTATAACTCGCTTATTGTTGGTCCTACAAGAAAAATGCAAATAACTATTTTGTAGGAAATTTTATCAGTTACTACATAGTGAGCCTATATAAGATACACCCTGATTTTCAAGGGTAATTGTGAAAAAAGTAATAATATTAAGCAAATTACCCCGATTTTCAAGGTAGTTAAAAAAGTTAAAATAATCATTAAAATACCCCCGATTTTCCCGTGTGCTTAAAAAACATCAAAATTTCAAGCAAATTACCCCGATTTTCAAGGTAGTTAAAAAAACATCAAATAATCATAAAAACACCCCGATTTTCCAGGTAGTTAAAAAAACATCAAATAATCATAAAAACACCTCGATTTTCACGGGTGAACAGAAAAGCAAAGAAAATCGTTATAATATCCCGATTTTCAAGGGTAAGCAGAAAAGCAAAAAAAAAATCGTGAAAACCCCCCGATTTTCCAGGTAGTTAAAAAAATAAAAAATATCAAGCAAAATAACCCGATTTTCAAGGTAATCTAAAAAAATCGTGGGCCATAGTGCACACAGGCATTTTTTAAGTAAAACACCCTGATTTTCAAGGGTAAGCAGAAAAGCAGAAAAAATTGTGAAAACAAAAACTACTTTAAACAAATTTTAAGAATTCGCGGACAGAGTCCGCTCATGAAGCGAAGCGAATTCATACATATGTTTATGTGCTACTTCTGGAGGTAATTTTGTGAGAATAATAACAGAAATTTTTCGTAGTAGTTCAATTTCTTCATCTGGAGTTAGATCAATTTTAGTTTCTTCTTCGTTTACTTTATAACAAAGATAAGTTTTACCGTTCTCTTTTAAATTAGCTTCGCTTCATGAGCGGACTCTGTCCGCGAATTAAAGTTATTTTGTTATCCATTTATATTGAAAATTATTTAAGTTTATTTAGTAAAATCATAATCTTATCTATAATACTACATTTAATTTCAAAAATAGATAAATCAAATTTATACGATTTTGTCGTTTGCAAAAATTCATGATACTCGTAGTAATTATTGTCTTTAAAGAAATAAATTTTTCCATTAATATATCTAAAGGCTTTGTCAACATTAGAAGGAATACTAGAAAACAATTCAGCTATCATACCATGTTTCTTAGGTCTAAGCAGACATTCATCAAATTGTATAAACATTGTGTTGTCATAAAATATATAAGTTTGACCAGAATAAGTACTAAATATTGCATTAATTTTCTTTCCACTAGGAACACCCAAACTTGTGATAGATCTTCCATTATAACCGTTTTTAACAACGAAATTAGGAAAATCAATAATATAATATAAGTTGTTTGTTGTTAACAAAATAGTTCCATCTGGTCTCTGATAAATTTGTGATATTTCTTGAAAATTATCTGGTAAAAAAGTTAAATAATCTGTAATTAATTTTGGTTTATTATCATAGCTCATGTCTTTTAAATTAACAATCCAGACATATTTCTTGTAGAAAATATATAATTTATGATTTGCTATTAAAAATGTGTTAATAGTTTCACTTAAGCTGCATAAATCAGGTAATGAATCAGTCTTTCTATGAGTCAAAGTAATAGGTTTTTTAGTTGTGGTAGATGTAGTAGTTGTGGTAGTTGTAGTTGGTATTGATTCATATTTTGACCGTTCAGGTATTCCGTATAAATATTGAATTGCCCACATATCGTCTCGAGTTAATTTATCAATATCACCTTTATAATACGCGTACATAATTGAATTATTATTGGCAGAGTGCTCAATACCTAATGTATGTCCGATTTCATGTAATAATACTGTATAAAAATTAGTTTGATCATCAGGTGTATTACTTGATTCACCAAAATACCAATTTTCTGATTTATCAAAATGAATTCCTAGACATTCATCATTATTTGGAAAGAAGCCATGTGCTAAGACATTACCTTTTCCGTCAAAACTGCTAGAACATATTCCTTTTTGACACCGTGAATTATGATTATGTTGAAACAGCGTATTAGAAAATGAAATAAGTATGTCCGGTTTAACACTATTGTAATTAAACTTTAAATTTGAAACAGATTCCCATTGATCAAAGGCTTTTTGTGCTAATTCTTTCATCTCGTTCGTAGCTAACGAAAAATACCATTTAAGATTTGTTTTATTCCATTTTTGATAATGAACTCTATAAGCTGTTGGATTATCTTTATTTCCACATCTCGGCTGTTTAATCAAATCAAGTGTTTCTTGATTTAATGTTCCATCAACAGGTAAACTGTAATATTCTTGAAATCTAATTAATGCTTCATTTATTTCTATTAATGATTCAGCATGCGAGGAGGCATTGCCAGGTTTTGTAGATACTGACGCGAAATAGCCAAATTGTTCTAAATAACTCTGAATCTTCGATTCATCGTAAGGCTTTGCTGAACTCTGAATCTTCGATTCATTCGTCCGAATATTAACATCATCTGAAGTTTTTACAGTAGCGAAAAATAGAAAAAGAATAATATAATATTTCATTTAATAGTGTAAATTTCGCTACGCTCATGAGGTCTCGCCCATTGGGCCTCGACTGGCGTTGCCAGGCTTCGTCCGAATTTAAACAAAAATAATCATATTATAAGAAATCATCAATTACCGTTTAAGTGGGCTTTTTCTAGGTATTTCTCTCTAGGAAAATAGTTAAAATTACTGACAAATTCCTCTTCACGTAAATTTATTTCTTTTTCGTTTATTTTATCAGCCTTATATAAATGCAATAACTGTCGATAAAATTTATAAACCAACTTATATTCTTCAATTCTTTCTGATATTTTTAACCTCTTATCTAAGATTTCTATTACCCCTGCGCCAAGAGATAAACAAACTAGTGGAGGTAGTGCTAACGATGATAATCCCGATACACTAAATAATAATTTACTAATAGATAATCCGATTCCAATTTTATAAAAATATAAGTAACTTTTTCTGTATACATACAAGCGTTTTTGTAGATATGTTTCCATTTATAACATATAGATAATATATTTTTTTTAATTACGTTCATGATGAATCTTTGATTCAGAATATTGAAATAGTAGTTTTCTCATTTAAACGACACGGTATCTGTTTAAAAGAATATAATATATCATAAAAATCTTTGCCTCTGTTGACATTAATTATCACATATATACAGTAATGACCACATAAAACAGAAGAATTCATTTGTAGCTGCGTGCTATTCCACGCAATATTTTTTCCACTACTTAGTAAATATTTTTTAATTTTTTCTGGTGGAGATATTCCAAAACTGTCAAAATATAAAATATTTCTTAAATATGGTTTGTTTATGTAACATACCCAGTGTGAGCCATAACAATTAGAGGGTTGAAAATTAATTATACCTGATTCATCTTTTCTAATTTTTTTTGGTAACATGTCAATTGCAAAAACACCTCGAAAATTTCGCGTAGCTTCATGAGGCAAAGCCGGATTCGTCTTCGACTCATGAAGTGTTTCACACGAATTCTTCTCATTTTTCATAATATTAGATATTTCTATATTACTTAACCCCTTTTTCCTATCAATTTTATTCCTTGTCCATATGCCTTCGTCGTCTTTTTTTTTATACCATCTCCAAAAGCTTTTTGTGCTAATTTAGTACCAGCATAACCAGCAGCACCTAACCCCAATGCTTTGGCTACAGCTAACGCTGCAGGAATTAAAGCAGGTAAAAATCCACCTATCTGTGTAGGAGAAAATTTTATATTACAATATTTTTTCTTCTCTTTTTTACACTTTTTAATTTCATCAATCTGATTTTCTCTTAATTTAATAGTATTATTAGGTCTTTCTGTTAAATCGAATCTTATATTACAATCTATTCTTTTTTCTTTACAACTTTGGAGTTTCTTTATTTGATTGGGTGATAAATATACTCTATAATCATTCATTGTTTTCGGTTCAGTCATCGTCGTCTTCGACCCTTTGGTTGACACAGGACTGGCCTTGCCAGTCATTTATTTAAATTAAAAACCCTCTACTTCATTTCCAAGTAAATCTTTTCATCTATAATATTCATATTTGCAATTCTTTGAGATTCAACTACAGCATATATGTAGTAATTAACATTTTGATAATCTTTTAATGTCCAATTAACTTCTAGTTCAGATGATTTTGTTTTACTAAATAAATTTTCATCATTTTCTCTTGTTACATCAAAAGCAACAACTAAATAAAGGTTACAAAAATCTTTATAGCTAACACACGTGCCTTCATCCAAATCTTTTTTATAATTACATGAAAGGAATGCTGCATACAAGCGTTGTAAATCCCTATTATTCACCTGATATTCATAAGTAGGATGTTGGGTACCATTGATTTTAATATTTATTCTTTCTAAATTCATATTATCAAAAATCATCAGTGACTTGGTAAAATTATCGTTTCGTTCGGCTCTAGAAAACACTATAAAAACTCTAGATATTTTATTTTGATTATTTACAACGCGCCAGTTTCCACTTCCAGAAGACCACAAATTACTACGGTAACAGTTAAGCGCATTCCATCCACAAAGAAAGTTAGATTTGCTAACTAATAATGAAGATAACATTTTTTCAGTTTCTAATGAGGGCTTAACTATTGGGATCCACAAACTAATATCAGATATTTCATAATCATAATTTCCATCAACTTTAGCGTGTAATATATTTTTTACCCTATTTTTACGTAATTCGATACGAATTTTTCCATTCAAAACTTTGTTACAGTCTCGTACAAACCGGAAAATTTTAGATAAAGGTATAAATTTTGTAATAGTTTTTTCATCTTTTGTTAACAACCATCTCTCTAAATATCCTTTATTGGATGCAGAATTATTTGTGATTTTTGAAATAATAGTTTTTATATCAACGTCTAAATCTTTAAATTTTACCGATTTATCTTGCGCCTCATATTTGTATTGAGACGTATCTGCTGAATCTGCTGTGTCTGGATACCAACACAATTGTGATGCTGAAGTATCAGAAACGTCTCCAGAAAATTCAATCAGATTTGAAATTAACGTAGCAACGCCAACATAATTTGTTTCTTCTATTAATACCTCTTCATAGAATAGCCTCACATAGTCAAAATCATTTATCCCATTATTTGATATAGTTGCATAATTATTTGGATTGTTTTTAATTTTAGATTTGACAAAAATATAAGCACCTGATAAATGTTTCCATCCACTTATATTAGTTTCGAGCGTATACTGTTCAAGTTCTTTCACATTGATATTACTTTCTCTTATTTCATTGTAAGTATAACTTTTTGTTGATTCATCGGTTACAGGCATTTCATCAATACGCCATAAATTGTCTACAACGTTTTCCATTTATTTAAATAAAAAGAAGCCTGGCAAAACCAGTCAGAATAATGTGATTAATAATGTGATTAATTAATAGATTAATATCCAAATGGTATTGTATCAAAGGTTTCTAGAATAACTCTCTTGTCATAAACAAAACCAAATTCTTTTGTTTCGATTTTATTTAAGAGTTCCTTAGTTTTAGTATATCTGGTAATTCGATTATATTGCGTACTGATTTTACTGTCTTCGGCTTCGCCTCTGGACTGGCTTCGCCAGGCTTTCTTTTCTAAAATATTATTTATACTATTGGAATTAATCTTTTTGGACGTTTCATAATTTAGCGTAAATCCTTTTATTTTACAAACAACTTTACCTGTGTTTGTTTTATAACAATAACTTTTAGGACCTGTTGATATCCAATCTATTATCCATACGTCTTTACCTAATTCGTCTGTCCATTCTCCCAATAAACAGTCTGTTTTGATAGTATTTTTACCATCGTCTATATATACAACGCTATCAGTATCATAATATACAACTGCATCTCCCAATTTATCTAACATTTCGTACAATCTTAGTCTTGCGTTTGCAGTTGTAAAAGCAGCTATAAATATATTGGTATTGAAATTATTTTCAACATAACAATCTTTTAACTTATAATCAATTTGTAACATATTTTCATTTATTTCATTGATATGTATATTATCAAGTCTGTCATCTAATAAAATTTCATAAAATCTTTTAACATCTGTAACATATTCTGTTGCACCCATATTTTGTCTTTGCCCAAATTTACCCCATAAGGAATTTAAGCATATTTTCGCAACAGCTCTCTTTCCAGGATTATTTTCTATTTTACCCAATTCAATACCTAGAATTTCTTTTACAGCTTTTCTATATTCTTCTTCTGATTCAAAATCATCCTGCCAAGGGCTTGTTTCTAATTTAATTTTCATAAACGCTTTCACATATCCTTTGAATAAATTTGATGATTTTTCGTAAAAATGCCAAACCTCATCAATAGTTATTATTTTGTACCCCTTTTCAATTGCTTTTTTTACTTCGTTGGTACACCAGGTTCCTCTGATAATTCTTTGAGATTCTGTATGAGAACATTTATCTTTTTGATTATTTAATTTTGCACACAATTGACATAATGGAAATGTTAGCTTTTCATCACCAGATTTGTTTTTATTTTTAACAGGTAAAACGGGGTGATACAAACCTTTTGGTGGTAAAATTGCACATTTTATTAATCCATACCATTCAGGATCATACGTACGAGGTTTGAATATTTTAGTAGGATGTCCGACTGGATAATCATCAAAATATTGTACTGTTGGATATAAACTGCAAACATCAATATATTTCAATTTCTTTCCTTTTACTCTCAATTTTGTTGCGTTTGTTCTTCCACCAAAGAATGCGTTTCTAGGATTAAGATCTTCCCATTTTTTAATTTCTTCTTCAATTTGTTTCATTTCTTTCTTATATTCTTTTGACTTTGTCCACTCACATCCCCACATTTCTATTAAGTTATAACCAGCCTTTTTTATTCGCTTACTTCTTTCTATTGTTTTCTCATAAAGATCTTCCATAGTTGTTTTATTCTTATTATTAATAAAATCTGAACTATAACATTTTGTACAACCGTGCCAAAAACAACCGTGATATTGGTAAACAGTATTGGATTTTTCATCAAACCCGTCAACTTTTGATCCACATATTTTCACTTCACCATTGTTCAATGCGTGTTTTATATTTGGATTATGAAAACTATTTAACCATGAAATTGATTGTTGAGAATATTGATCTTTTTTCAGATTATCAACAACAGCTATTGTATCTTTCTTAATATATTTTGATCTATATATAGCCAAGCAAACACCTGCAATAGTAATATACCTAAAAGGATCTATATTCGCAATTTCTAAAAACTGATTTCTTAATTCAAGACATCCTCTTCTTAATATATCAACATCAGAATTGCAATAATCATAAAGTTCTTTTTTAAAATCAAACAAATAATTTTCTTTTCTTTTTTGTTTATGCCATTCTAAGAACTCTTCCCTTTCTTTTGGTTTCATAGAATTAACCCCATAGTATTTTGTATCAGGTATTTTTCCAATATAGTTCTGATTTTCTGTAGTATTGAAGAAATGTGGAAAATATCCTTTTTTAAGTTCTTTTAGACCGAATGTTTTAGGGAAATTTTTTAAAGGTCCTTGAACAAAATTACTACTATCAATAATTCTTAAATTAATTGATTTTATTTCCATTAACATTATTTTAGATCCGTTATATACGCAGAAAGGTTTAATACCGTTTTCAACGCAATGTTTTAAAATAAAGTAAGAATCATAACCTTTAGAATAATGTGCGATAGCTGTATATCCTTTATGATCTCTAGAAATTAACCATTTGCAAAAATCTTCGTTGGTTTCGAAAGAATTAACATTTCCGCTAAAATCGTGAGATATAACTAAATTAGCGATATGTTTGCCTGTTTCTTGCATTGCTTCATAATCAAAGAATAAATATTTTTCTGTATAAGAACATTTAGTTGTATGGTATTTAGAACCGCATTTATCGCATTTAAACGGTTCTTCATCATCCAACGGTTTTTCAACACAATTTTTACAATCTTTACATTGATAAATGTGATATTTTATTCTTTCGGTTGTTTTATCAGGACGTTTGTCCATTTTTTTAAATGTAATATCATGAGTTTTATATGTAAATCCTGGTTTATTTTTCACATCTATCAAACCATTATAAGTCATAACTAAATCATATTCTAACATATAGCCTATTAGTTCGTCACCCCTTTTAGCCAATCTATCTGGTAAAAACAACTTAAATTCATTATTCAATATAACTACAGCTTTTTCTTTACCGTCTTTAGTAAAAAGTTGCAAATCTGTTATGGTATATCCAAAACCCTTTTCCAAGTCTTTAAGTGATAATGTTTCTTTTCCTTTGTTTGTTTGTTTGTTTGTTTCATCAGGAAAAGTTGCTGTACAACCTTTTCTATAACAATTTTGACAACCTTTTACTTTATATTTTTTATCACCGTCTTTTATTATTGTCTCACATATTCCGCCTTTTTGTCGTTTCCATTGCATATAACATTTATGTTTTAATATTTCATCTTCTTTATAACAATTTCGACATTTTTCCCATCCACATCTGTGAGTACCCTTGTCTATCATTTTGTTACCTTCTTCAATCATTTTATTTCCTTCGCTAATCATTGCAATACGCGTCATGGTATCAATTCCATCGTCAAAGGAAATATCAATCATGTTATTTCCTTCTTCAATCATTTTTTTACCTTCGTCCACAATTTTTTTATCACCTCTTTTGAGTATTTTATTACACTTTAAGCATTTATGAAATTCTTCACACACTCCTGAATGATTTGATAAACATTCTGGATTAAAACAATATCTATTGCATTTTTCACAATATATTCTTTGTTTAGACTCTTCTTTGTGTTTAGGTTTTAAGCATAATATGCATATTTTATTTCCTTTTTTACATTTATGATTATCTTTATGTTGATACGGCTTATCACATTTTTCACAATAATACGATTGACCATAGAAAGCTGTCATACTATTGATTGTATCAAAATGATTACCATTCTTATATAAATATACTTTTACTTCTTTCTCAGCCCCCGAATAAATTACTTGATTAAAACATTCGGCAGCTATAACTTTTATTTGAATATTTAATACTTTTTCTATATTTGCAATATCACGTAAAGTAAAATATTCTTCATTATATTCTTTAAGCTGATTACATAGTTCTTGAGCTAAAGTAGTTTGTAAATTTCTTCCTTTTCTAATATATGTTATATCATTGTCGTTAAATTCTTTACCGAGTATTATATTTGTTTGATAAGTTAATCCAACAATAACAGCTCTTGGACAACATAATCTATCTTTATTATTTATCCGTGTTATACTTTTCTTTGTTCTTGAGTCTTCAGCTATATTTAACATCTTTACCCCACTACCTGCGCCTCTAGGCATATTAACAACTTCGGCATGAAATGTACAACCGTATATATCTAAATCTTGATTTGAAGTTAAGATACTCTGAATTTTGTTTAATAAATTGTCAATATCAGAAGTTCTTGATAAACCTGTGGAAATAGGGGACCAAAGATCATTGTGATTAACTACTATATTTAATAAATCTCCTTCTTTGAAATTTGTTTTCTCTTTTACTATTTTAATCATTTCATTTAATCCCTCTCTAATGACAGTAATTTTTTTCATAATTAAGCCTGAAAGATCAGGCTCGGATGATTCTTCATCTTCGGCTTTGCCTCTGGACTGGCCCTGCCAGTCTTTCAATAATATAACTTTATAGTAAACTTTATGTTTCCTCCATCTTTTGGTGTATTCAGCATTTGTTTCTATTATTTTAATTTTAGATTTTTTCGAAAACTCTGTAAAATAACTATCTTCGAACGCAAAAGGCTCCATTTCTTCAATTTTTTGTAATAATTCTGCCTTCTTCATTTTTGAGTAACCTTTGATACTCTTTTCTTTGGCAATTTTTCTTAATTCTTTTATTGATGTATGCGAAGCACTAGTCAAAGAAGTATTCTGAGTCGATTCGTTTTTTGACATGGTTTCCTCTAAAATTTCCTCTAATTTTGGTGATCCGATTTCGTTGAGAACAGTATTTAAATTCGCTTCATTGTTTACATTATCTGAAATTTGATTCACTAGATCTGTTTTTTTATTATTTTGCTTTATCTTTAGGTCTAATTTTTCAGCAATTGATTTTAATTTTTTAATATTGAGTCTATTTAATTTATTAAACCAATCGCCTGCATTGATGAGCTCTTCTTTTAGAATTAATTTTATAAGATCTAATTTAGTCTTTGAGTTATATTGCGAATAGTTTTTTAACCCCATCTTTTTTGCGATGGCTTTTATTTTTTTTAAACTTAGTTTATTTAGCACAATCTCATTATTTGATTGTGGTGTTAAAAAATATTCGGCTATGCCTTCATGAGCGCTAGCGAATTTATCCATCGAGGACGACTCATGTGTCAAAGATGAACTCTTATCTGAATTCGATGACGAATTGCCTTCACTAATTTGTTCAATTATGTCACCCACTTTTTTTAAATCACCTTTAGTAAGTTTTATAATTTCCTCAAGAGTCATTTTACGAAGCTCATCTTTCGAGAGCCCCATTTATTAGGGAAAAAATTATTCAAAAAAATTCGCGGACAGAGTCCGCTCATGAAGCGAAGCGAATTTATGAATGAGATTATCCTTTTAAGTCGTTAATATATTTTTCTAATTTTTCATGCCATATATTTTTGAAATGTCTTTTTTTATATCGTATCGGGACATCCATAAAACATATATTACAAGTAAATTTATCATTTCGTCTTTTTTTACAATCATAACACACGTATCCGATTCCATATTTCTGATTTTTACTTTTAACAAAATTTGAATGAGATTTTATGGTTTGACAAATGGAACATTTTCTTAATAACGACTCATTATTCGGAGATGTTTGTTCATGATCAATCTGACAATCTTTAGTCCCCATTTATTAGAAAGATATTATTTCATAATAAATGGCTCATTTGTATTATTTCAATAATTCTTATAATAATGTTAATTGCATTTCTTCTTCGTATATCCCCTCTTTAATTTTTTCGCCGTTAAGATCAGAAACAAAATAAATCCAAACATTATATACGCGTTTTTCTACAACTGTGAATATTTCTTCAGTCCAGTTTGTTTTTAATTTGTTACGAAAAATATCAACCATATTAGACAATCTAATTCTATCACCAACTTCAAATTTTGGTTTTTTATTTGTTAATGTAATCATATATACGTTTTCTAATAACTGTCTTTCATTTCCTTTATTAACATTTTTTGGCTTCATTTTAATCGTAGAGTGATAAGAATTGTTATAAGATTTTATAATTTTTGGTAGTGAGGAAAGCCAATTAAAACTGTCATACAATATTGGCTTGAATTTATTTCCTAAAGTACGGTTGAACCTCTCAACAAAGAAAGCTTTATTTTTTGTTCCAGTACTATAAAGATTGATATTGTACTTATTTAAAACGATTCTCATATCTTTATTATAAAACTCTTTTCCTCTATCAGCATGTAAATTTTTCGGTGGATTGTGTTTATCTTTAATCGCTTGTTGTATGATTTTTAAAAACGCGTTAGCTACTTCTAATCCTGATTTAGTTTTTAAAGGTTCTACCCATACAAATTTAGAAAAGGTGTCTTCAGCGACTAGAATATAGATAAAACCGTTATTGATCTTTTTAAATTTATTAAAATCATTCGGCTTCGTCTTCGACTCCGGAATCTTTTGATTCCCTCGTGAACCTTTGGTTGACTCTGTCTTTGTTCTTAAAGAATAGCTTGGATCTTCTGCTTTTCCTTTTGGTCTATAAAAAACATAAATATCTATTTGCCAAGTATCGTCAATACCTTTGTGTTGAAAGCGACGTGTTGGATATTTTTTCCTAGCGGATTTAAATAGTTCAAAAATTAAAATATCTTCTGGTGATTTAGAAAAATTATTTTTCTCTGATTGACAAATTCTGCAAGTAGATATTCTTCTCCTTTTTACAAACTTTGGTTCACCAATACTTTTAGTTTGTTTTTTACATTTTTTGCAATAATCCATTTAGTTACCATAATTTATAGACGAAAGGCAACTTTTGTCAGAACGGGGTTTTAAAAAACAATGAATCGCATACACGTTGGATACTATTAACAATTGATAATTTCAAAGAATTTTTATTAAAAAGATTTAAAGAAAGCGGACTAGTGTTTCGCATCGCCTGCGTCGGAATCAACAAACACAATCTCATGAATTGATCTATTATTTGTAATTTCCTTCTTACCTTTATAAATCATATTTAACGAATCTGGATAATAAAAATTGACGGACATATTTTTAAATCTATCTGGTAAAATTACTTTAATCTTATTATTCAAAATAACACCTAATTTACTTCCATATTGTGTATTAACATTTTCGAAATTTGTCACTGAATAGGGTGTATTAATTTCCAAGTCAACAAGTTTTTTATATTCTAAAGAATATCCACAACTGTTTAGTTTGTTTTTTAAGTCACTCATTTATATATTAAAAAAATCTTCATAATTTTATACCGAAAACTTAACTAGCATATAAAAAAAAATTGGAATTCTTAATAGATAAGGTTTATTATCGTTATAACCACCTAGATTTTCATCTGTGTTTACCTTTTCTTTTTTTATTCTAAAAGATAGAAGATCAAATTCTTTAACAGTAAAGGGTTTTGAAAGATCTATTGTTCCTTTATTACTACTAATATCCAAATCTTTCAAATTAGCCGTTGAGTAGAATTTTATAACTTCCACATTCATTGGTATTCTAAGAAATAGTTCACCATCAAAAGAAAAGTCAAGCAAAGTAACAGCCTTTTGTCCATGAACTTCTTTAACAAAACGAATTTTTCCTACAAATTGTAAAAAAGAATAATGAATTTTTTTCATGAATTCAGTTTCCAAGTTAATTAACCTTTCTCCGTAAATATCTAGTTGTTTTTTATTGACAACATCATGCTTATCAATTGCATCGGCAGTTTTAACTAATCTTCTATTACCAATATCAATATATCGTTTTTCTTTTTTGATCATATTATTCAGTTCAGGTTTAACAATTTTTAAAATACTTTCTGAATCATCTTTTCTAATCATATTACTGAGTTCCGGCTTAACAATTTTTAAAACGCTTTCTGAATCATCTTTTTTGATCATATTACTGAGTTCAGGTTTAACGATTTTTAAAATACTTTGAGAATCATCTTTTCTAATCATATTACTGACTTCCGGCTTAACAATTTTTAAAACGCTTTCTGAATCATCTTTTTTGATCATATTACTGAGTTCAGGTTTAACGATTTTTAAAATACTCTCTGAATCATCTTTTCTGATCATATTACTGAGTTCCGGCTTAACAATTTTTAAAACGCTTTCTGAATCATCTTTTTTGATCATGTTACTGAGTTCAGGTTTAACCATTTTTAAAACGGTTTCTGAATCATCTTTTTTGATCATATTATCGTTTGCTGACGCTAAATATTGTAAATTAACAGCATCGCCAGGATTTTCTGGTTGTTTTACATTAACTAATTTGTGTCCTGTGATATCATAATCGCCATTTTCTGTTAAATTAAACCCTATACCAGGTGGTCCTCTTGTTGATTTTCCACCTTTTTTTCTATTTTTTCTAAGAATATATTCAGCATGCGAAGCACTAGTCATTTATTGGTGTAAAATTCTTTCTATATTTCATTTCAGGAGTTTTAAAATCAATAGTTAAGCAATCAAAATTATTAATGTTATTTTCATAATATTCCTTGATTTTCTTATCCAATCCTTTTTCTCTAAATATCAAGCTTATATCATTACCATCACATGATGGAAATATTGAAAGATAATTACATTGTAAACGAATTGATTTTGGTACTCTATACCAATCCTGCGTTATATAGATCATCGTGTTAAGTGAAGGGGGCGCTGCTGGTGAAATTGGCGGGAAATGATGACGCGTGAGGCGCGTACGGGCAACGCCTAGTTAGTTGGAAGGACACTGTGGCAGTGTCAATGTCGTTGTTGAATCTAATTTGCTAATAAATTAGTTTTTGGGTGAATTCCGAGTTTCATTTACAGAGCAGCGGTGGGATATTGCTCAAATAATCGTTTCCGATAGAGAGTGGTGAATTGTGGTGATTTTGTGAGGAATTTGTGGGTCGCCAAGGCAAGGGCCAAAAATTGAAGTTTTGGGAATCTGTACCGTTTCATTCGTAACAAAATTGTGGTTTACGACTTGAAATCGAACAAATCAATCGGGTGCTAGCCGAATTTATCTGGTTTTTCTGATTTCTGACGAGTTCTAGGAGTTACGCAACCACACGCTGTCAATTTTCATTTGGGTGTGGCTCAAAAGGCGCGAAAAGTTTTCTGGTGAGATTTTCGCAATGGGGCGTCACAGGTACCGAGGAAATGTGGACTCGGACGACTCGGACTCAAGTGACGATGAGCCACGGCCGAAAAGGTCCGCGCCTGGGGTCTCCAGTACAGTAAATTCACCCCCAGTTTCGGCCGAGTCCGCTAGAATCGCGAGACTTGAGCAACTTGTGGAAAACTTGAATCGACGTTTGCTAAACCGCAATTTTGAGCACACATCAGGACAAGTTGGCATTAAAAGTGACCTGATTCCTGAATTCGCTCCAGGAAACCCCAATTTTAGTACCACTAAGTGGTTGCATAAAATTGACCAGTTGGCTCTCGTGAACGGTTGGGACGAACGTACAACGATTTATGGCATGATAAGTCGACTCAAGGGGTTGGCCAAGGAGTGGTACGACAATCTCGATCCCTCAGCATACGACCGGAGCTGGGATGAATGGAAACGTTTGTTACAAGCCACCTTCCCCGATCACCACGATTATGCTTTCACACTTCGTAAGCTAGTGAATAGGGTGAAGGAAGATGGCTTGTGACATAACAGGAACGAATGCAGTCTCCTGTCTTATTGATGGAATGACTGACGTGACTCTCAGAAATGGGGCTAGAGCAGGGCGTTACGTTACACCCGAAAGCTTGTACGCTGAGTATTTGTCGACTCTGAGATCCGAAGGTGACAAGCGGGATACGCTCGCAAAGCAGGCGCCTCGAGAAAGGAGGAGGTTCCTTCCAAGTCGAGTTGAAGCACAAAAACTGTATTCGTCAGTTCGGTGTTACAATTGTCGTAATCGAGGACATGTTGCGACAAAGTGCCCGAAACCAAGAATTGAGTGCAAGAAATGTGGTCGCATTGGACATGTGGATGCTGAGTGCCGACGTGGTAACGTAGTAAAAGAAAACATGTCTAAGCAGGCACTAACGACAAGTGTAGCTGACGCAAGTAATAATAAGAATTATTACATAGACATTAAGGTCAATGGTAAGCCGACGCGAGCTTACATTGACTCAGGAGCTGAACCGGTCCTTGTCAAGCAAAGTGTTGCTAGAGAATTGGGACTGATGTGGCAGCCAAGTTTACATTTGATTCGTGGTTATGGCCAGGGAATCACCAAAGTGCATGGGGAAGTCGAAGTAGAGCTAGAAGTGGATCTTGTCAAGGCAAACGTAAAAGCTTTGATCGTCGAAGACAGTGCACAACGTGTGCCTGTCATAGTGGGACAGACCTTCCTGAATGCGGGTGCTAATACGATTATAGCAAATGAGGAAGCTGTGAGAGTAGTTGACGGAAACAACGAATCGATCCAAGCATTTCTAGGCCAACTTCCGACACGAAAAGTTGCACTTTGGGCGGAAGAGGAAACAGTGATCCCTCCTCAATCCATTGGTTGCATACGAATCAAGGCAAAAGACGATGGGTGGAAAGGAGCTTATTACGTTGAAGGGTGTCAACGTCCGAGACCAGGGTTCGAACACGTTGTTCATCGGTGTGTCACATGTGATGGAGGCCTAGTGACCGTTGGCAATCTATCGCACCAAGATCTGGTCTATCGAAAGGCGCAAATCGTTGCGAGAGCTGAGCCTTGCGAGCAGGAAAGGACAGCTACTACGGTGAGTGTGTTTTCTATGGGGAAGGTTGAGGTAAAGAGTTTTCAACGGTGGGAACTTCTTACACAAGTCAATAAGAATCTAGACCCGGCTCAGTTCGAGCAATTGTTACAACTCGTTAACGAATTTCGAGATTGTTTTGCACGAAATGTAGCGGAAATAGTTTATCGTCCTTATCGGTTATCGCATCATGAAAGAAGAATTGTTCGAGATATAGTAAATGACTTGTTAGGTAGCGGAGTCATACGAGAATCAGACTCGCCATATTCGAGTCCCATACTGTTGGTGCGGAAGAAAGATGGGCAACACCGTATGTGTGTTGACTATCGGCAATTAAATTCGAAAACAATCAAAGATCGCTTTCCGTTACCACGAGTAGACGAACATTTGGATAAACTAAACGGTGCAAAGTTTTTCACCACACTAGATCTCGCGAGTGGGTACTATCAGATCCCAATGGCCACCGAATCGATTCCAAAGACAGCATTTGTTACGCCTGATGGGCATTACGAGTTTGTCCGCATGCCTTTTGGTCTAGCCAACGCTCCGGCAGTGTTTCAGCGAGCTATGAATAAGGTGTTGGGTCCATTACGGTTTCAGACCGCTTTTTGTTACATAGATGATCTTCTGATACCTTCCAAAGACTTTGAAACAGGTCTTAACAATTTACGAACGGTGTTTCAATTGCTTCGACAGTTCGGATTGACTCTAAAGCTGAGTAAATGTTGCTTCTTTGGAAGTCAAATAGAGTATTTAGGGCATGAGATCAGTGCGGAAGGCATTAAGCCAGGCGAGACAAAAATCAAAGCGGTGACAGCTTTTCCCAAACCAACAGACGTACACAAACTTAGGCAATTCTTAGGTTTGTGTGGGTACTTTCGAAAGTACGTGAAAGATTACGCAACAATAGCAAACAGTTTGACGAGTCTCCTAAAGAAAGGCAGTGCATTTGTTTGGGAAGAAGCACAAGAGCGGGCTTTTCAGACTTTAAAAGACATCTTGACGAGCAGACCAGTTCTTGCAATTTACGACGCGGAAGCTGAAACGGAGTTACACACTGACGCTTCTAAAGTTGGAATTGGTGGCATTCTGTTGCAACGACAAGGTGATGGATCTTTGCGTCCAGTTATGTTTTTCAGCCGACAGACGACCAAAGAGGAACAAAGGTACCACTCGTACGAGCTAGAAACGCTAGCGGTGGTCTGTTCTCTCAAACATTATCGAGTATACTTGTTGGGGCTTCAATTCAAGGTGATCACAGACTGTAATGCTTTACGAACAACCCTTACCAAGAGAGATTTGATTCCACGAATTGGGAGATGGTGGTTGTTGACTTCTGAGTTCGACTTTACTGTAGAATACAGACCTGGCAGTAAAATGAGTCACGTTGACGCTTTGAGTAGAAATCCGGTATTAGATCCTTCGGAGCCTTCAGTGGAAGTCTTGCATATTAATGTTAACGATGATGATTGGATTTTAGCTGTTCAAATGAAGGATGCGAGATGCGCATTGTTGAAGGAAATATTGGAAAAATCACCGACGAACGCTGAAGAGCGTGCCATTCACAAAGAGTATAAACTAAAAGATGGTCGAGTATTCAAACAGACTGAGTCAGGATTAAAATGGGTCGTACCAAAAGCGGTAAGACGCCAGATTTTATTAGCACACCACGATGGAATTGGCCATTTATCGAATGAGAAAACTTTGGCATCTGTGTCGAAATCTTATTGGTTTCCTTCAATGCGGAGGTATGTTCATAAATATATTTCTAGCTGCTTGGAGTGTCTCTACAATAAGGAAGCCGGGGGAAAGCAGCCAGGATTTTTGAATCCCATACCTAAGAATTCGCAACCATTTGACACATTGCACATGGATCATTTGGGACCATTTGTAAAGAGCAAATCACATAATTCTTATCTTTTAGCTATTATCGATGCATTTACTAAATTTGTCTTTCTCAGGGCCGTGCCTAATACTAAGGTGGGCCCTGTTTTATCATTTTTAGCTTCTCTTACAGGAATGTTTGGTGTACCTAAACGTATAATAGCCGATCGTGGGGCTTGTTTTTCTAGCAAAAAGTTTAAGACACATTGTACCGATTTAAACGTTAAATTAGTACTAACCGCGACTGCCACACCACGGGCTAATGGCCAGGTGGAGCGATTAAATCGTACGATTTTATCTCAGCTTGCTGCTAGCTCGAGAGAAGAAGAGAAATGGGATGACTTTGTGAGTAGAATTAGTTGGGGTATTAATTCTACGCCGAATTCGACTACGGGCAAAAGTCCATACGAATTGTTGTTGGGGTATACACCTCGACATGCTAATGACTCAATCCTCACCAACGTGGTGACAGAGGGTGTTCATGATGGTGATTTGCCACGGACACGAGCAGACGTTGCTCAGCGTGTCGAAAAGGAACAGCAGAAGCAAAAAGAGCGTTATGACAAGCGACGCTGTGCCCCAAAGAGATTTAATGCAGGTGATCTCGTGTTGGTACGCACCACGCGAGCTTCAAACGAGGGCAAAAGTCGGAAGCTGTTACCTAAATATTCGGGACCGTACCGAATTCAGAAAGTGCTCGACTACGATAGGTACGTCGTGACGGACATGCCGGGGGCGACGCGTTCCCAAAAACGATATGAGGGTGTTCACTCAGTGGACAAATTGAGACATTACGTTGTCGCCACGACGAGTGGAGACGAAACAATAGGCGATGTCAGTGACGAATGACTGAGTTCGCTGTGAAGCTGAGTGAAGTTCAACGTGAACTCACGATTTTGGGCCCAAATGTTGTTTTTAAGCGCTTTACGTTGAAACTCATGAGTTAATGATTTGTTGTTGTTATTGTTCTTGTTCTTGTTATTGTTCTTCTACTTATTCTTGAGGTTACTGATCTTGTTGGTGTTGGTGTTCTTATTGTTGTTGTTGGTGGTGTTCTTATTGTTGTTCTTAATTAATTCTCAACGTGAGAAACACGATTATGATTATTTTCAGATTCATTCTCAACGTGAGAAACACGATTATGATTATTTTCAGATTCATTCTCAACGTGAGAAACACGATTATGATTATTTTCAGGTTGTTTATAAATAGTTCTTAAGTGGGACTCGGGCTGTAGATGATACTACGGCTCGGATACATGGTACTGGTTAATTACTTGTTTTAGAAACACCGGTGGTTCCCCGAGGACGTGGAATACGGAAGCGTGGCCGACTGTTAAGTGAAGGGGGCGCTGCTGGTGAAATTGGCGGGAAATGATGACGCGTGAGGCGCGTACGGGCAACGCCTAGTTAGTTGGAAGGACACTGTGGCAGTGTCAATGTCGTTGTTGAATCTAATTTGCTAATAAATTAGTTTTTGGGTGAATTCCGAGTTTCATTTACAATCGAAGCATTCATTTTTCTTCCTCGTATAGCTAAATCTATCAGTTTCTTTTGATCTTTTTCCGTTACGAAATCATCAACAATAATCAAATTTTGTTTATATCTATCTAATTCGTCTACATTGACTATGTCTTCTATATCTGACGAAAAATCCGATTCAATTATATTTTGAATCGTTTCATCATCAAATACATTTTGTAATAATTGATAATAAGGTTCTTCTAAATCTTTCGCATACAAATAAAAAGTATCAAAAAATAAATATTTTAAAAGATTGATAACAGTATTTGTTTTACCAGAACCACTTCGTCCTATAATTATCAATATAAATGGCCATTTTGGCGCTAATTTATTAATGTTGTAATGTTCTTTTTCATCGGTTTTAATAAAATGAATAGGCAAAGACGTATTCATTTATTTAACACAAATACGCACGCTTATCGCTAAACCGCGATAGCACAGAAGTTAAAGCGTCGCACTCCCAACATGAGCATTCATTTGCTGCGTGTTCGAATCCTGATGACGTCAAAAATAAAAACAAAATATTTTCCAAAATAAAAGTTTCAAGTTGTAAAATAAAATTTCAAAACGAATCTAAAAATTCAAAACGAATCCAAAAATTCAAAAAAAATTTGAAGGGCCTTATGCAGACAGGAATCTACTTCAGTATGCAAAGTACTGTTAATTACTATTACTATTCCTTACTAGATGGCAGTTTTTTAATAACTAATATTAACAATATGCACAATCGTATGTGGGGAGCGGAATAGCTCAGTTGAAATGTCGTCTACTTCTGGTGATCGTGTTACAAACTTTCTTCAAGAAATTCATCAGTCTTCAGATAATAATGAAATTGACCTTCAAATTATACGAATAAAAGTAAGAATCAGTAAATTACAAGATAACAAAATAAAGCCTCTGAAAAAACGTACAAGACAATTAATTGAAAAAATAAGATTAGCTGAACAGCAAGTAGACAACATGTACAAAGACATACAATATTTAGAAAGTATTAAAGTCCAAAACAATTCATCAACCAACAAGGAGTCCCTGGCGCAAGATTAAATTCTTCGTAAACTCCAAAAATAAAGTTGGTATGGATTGATAAAAAGGGCAAACCCCATAAAAAAAAATATAAAAAAAACTTTTTGATCAGTCCAAGGTTCGAATCCCTATCCCGGAATATTTTTTTCACTTTATATAAATGACTAACACGGATAGTAAAACTGGAATAATTGACGCCATTTTAAAAAATCGTGAAATAATAAAAAATAGGATCCATTTAAAACAATTTAAAGAACATTTAACGAAGGAAGAAATAAAAAAATTACGGAAACCTATAACTGACAAGCTTGATAACATTACTGAATTTACACAACAAATTCTTATGAGCGAAGCGAATCCAAAAAATGTTTTAGCAATTGAGGAACAAGACCTACCCAAACTCAAAGACAAAAATATTCCAAAGAATGCTGATGAAATCAGCCCAGAGCCAAAGGCGAATGCTGAAAGCGATGATGTAAGCGAATCAGATAATTTATTATCTTTTCCAAAATCGCCTACCTCAATAAGCTTAGATCCGAATAAAGATTTAAATTTTGATATTATTGAAAAACAATTTAAATTTGAAAAACCTTCACATTTATTATCGTTAGACATTAGAAGTCGAAATGCAAAAATAGATACAACGATACCCGAAATATCAACTAAATTGAAATCATTAAATGCGCACCTTACAAACGCAAAGAAATCACAAGAACAAGAAAAAATTGATAATTTACAATATGTGTATTCACAGTTGAAAAAATATAAAAGTGTTTTAGAAGATATTCGAAAAATTCCTATCTATGAGAAACAAGCAGGAAGCGGTATTTTTTCAGATCCGAATGAAATGGTAGAACGTCTTGATCTATTAATTGCGTCAAAAAATGCAGGAAATGATTCAATTGAGGTATATAATGAATGCGTAGAAATACTTGATAAATTGTTAAACCTGAAACTCATAAAAAAATCAGATCACAAAAAGATATTCTCTACGCTACATGCGGCGCACTAATCCACTTAGTGGACGCTTGCTTTTTTAAACTGAATAAATGAGTCTAATGCACATTAGATCTAAAGAAAATGATTTTGAAATAAGTTATTCTGAAAGTCCTATTAATTTATCTGGATTAAAAGGTGAAATTGCTTTAAAAACAGCAAGTCTCTGGTATAGTTGGGATAACATTACTGAAGAGTATAAAAATAACGAAATAAAATTCAGGCGAAGCCCTCATGAGCGAAGCGAATACAAGTCTGGTAAAAAGGCTCCCCAGACAGAACTCAAAAATAACGAAATCAAGAAAGAAGACGATAGAAATGAATCGGAGTGGAAAATATTAAAATTACCAAACGGTTTGTACGATGAAAATGAATTAAATAATTATATCCAAGAATATTTTGGAACGTTTGAAACACCCCCGTTTTATTTTGATGTAAATTATGCAACTAATCGTTTTATGCTAATTATACGTGACATAGATTATGAAATTGATTTTTCCCACGGCAAGATATATGAACTTTTAGGATTTGATAAAAAAATATATAAATCAGGAATAAACTATGCAACAAAAATTGGTAATATCACCAAAGATATTGATCAAATCTTAATTCACTGCTCCCTAGTTTCATCTAGTTATCAAAATAATCTCAAAAGTGATGTTATATACGCTTTTACTCCAAATATTTCACCTAGATCTTTAATTAATATTGAACCGACGCATCCGAAATATTTACCAATTAATCGTACGGATTATATATTTAATATTCGCATTTCTGTTACAAATCAGCTAAATCAATTGATAAATTTTAATGGAGAGTGTTTAAATTTTGTTCTAGATATTCAGTAATTGTCATTGCTATTCTTTCCTGTAGAATAAATGGTACTTGTTGTTCATAGAAAACAATTATTTCCTAAACAATATGGGTTTGGTCTTAAATATCACAGAGATATTAGAGGTGGAAATATTTTTCAATCTATAAAAAAATTTGCTATACCAGCATTGGGTTTTTTATATCGCAATATATTAAAACCTTTTTGGAAAAATAATAAAGAAGATATCATTCAAGGTGTAACTTCAGGGCTTAAAAATATAACGTCTACATACGTAAAATCACCGCCCTTTTCTACTTATAAAGAAGAAATTATAAATCCTATTCTAAACAAAATGAAAGAAAAATCGTGGAATGAACATTTACGAGGCGACGGATTAAAAAAGGGGAAAGCTAATCGATTAACTAAAAAATCAAAGGATATCATTAAAAATCTGTTGAATGCTGATGAAATTGATTAAAAACTTGTGATGTCCTTATATCGTCTTAAATTCAGTGACGGATGCCCATCCGTCACTGAAATCCCATGATGAATGAAGAAATAAAAGCTCATAATATTTTTTATTTTTTTTAACTACCTTGAAAATCGGGTTATTTTGCTTGATATTTTTTATTTTTTTAACTACCTGGAAAATCGGGGGGTTTTCACGATTTTTTTTTTTGCTTTTCTGCTTACCCTTGAAAATCGGGATATTATAACGATTTTCTTTGCTTTTCTGTTCACCCGTGAAAATCGAGGTGTTTTTATGATTATTTGATGTTTTTTTAACTACCTGGAAAATCGGGGTGTTTTTATGATTATTTGATGTTTTTTTAACTACCTTGAAAATCGGGGTAATTTGCTTGAAATTTTGATGTTTTTTAAGCACACGGGAAAATCGGGGGTATTTTAATGATTATTTTAACTTTTTTAACTACCTTGAAAATCGGGGTAATTTGCTTAATATTATTACTTTTTTCACAATTACCCTTGAAAATCAGGGTGTGTCTTATATAGGCTCACTATGTAGTTCAGTTAATTTTGAAAGAAAGATAAAAATTGATAGGAGTAAATGTTTTCGAGATATAAGCAAAAAACCAATACGAAAACTGTGACTGTTACTGAACAAAAATGTAATTCGGTTTTCAATGTTTGAGACGAAGACGAAACTGCAGCATTTAAAAACGACTCTGAAGACTTCAGTGACTTTTATGTCACTTCCTTTTTCTTCTAATAAAGTATTGGACCCAATAAATTAAGTGTATTTTAAATCACAAGACATTTTCTGTTAAAGCACTTTTTTTTTAAATATTAATTATTTTCAATCATATATCTCGCTTATGGTTAGTCCTACATGAAAAATGCAAATAACTATTTTGTAGGAAATTTTATCAGCTTGAATTTTAGTAAAAAGATAAAAATTGATAGGAGTAACTGTTTTCGAGATATAAGCAAGAAACCAAAACACTGTTACCTTAATTAAGCGTTTGCATATAAGCAAATTTAGTACTATTAGTATTATTATTATTAATGTTATTGTTATTAATATGACAACTAAAGACAACTCTGAAACCTTTAGTGACTTTTATGTCTTTTCCTTTTTTCTCTACTAAAGTGTTAGACACAATTAATTTTGTTGAATTTCAGTATTTCAAACATTTAATTTTTAAGCAAGTTTTTGTTAAATATTATTTATATCCAACTTTATAACTCGCTGATGGTTGGTCCTACAAGAAAAATGCAAATAACTATTTTGTAGGAAATTTTATCAGCTTTATTTTGAAAAAAAGATAAAAACTGATAGGAGTAATGGTTTTCGAGATATAAGCAAGAAATCAAAAAACTGTTACCTTAATTAAGCGTTTGCATATAAGCAAATTTAGTACTATTAGTATTATTATTATTAATGTTTTTGTTATTAATATGACAACTAAAGACAACTCTGAAACCTTTAGTAACTTTTATGTCTTTTCCTTTTTTCTCTACTAAAGTGTTAGACACAGTTAAATTAGTTTAATTTCAGTTTTTCAAACATTTTATTTTAAAGCAAATTTTTGTTAAATATTATTTATATCCAACTCTATAACTCGCTTATGGTTGGTCCTACAAGAAAAATGCAATTAACTATTTTGTAGAATATTTTATCAGCTTTAATTTTGAAAGAAAGACAAAAATTCATAGGAGTAACTGTTTTCGAGATATAAGCAAGAAACCAAAAAACTGTTACCTTAATAAAGCGCTTGCATATAAGCAGATTTAGTACTATTAGTATTATTATTATTAATGTTATTGTTATTAATATGACGACTAAAAACGATTCTGAAGACTTTGGTGACTTTTATGTCTTTTTCTTTTTTCTCTACTAAAGTGTTAGACACAATTAATTTAGTTTAATTTCAGTATTTCAAACATTTTGTTTTTAAGCAAGTTTTTGTTAAATATTATTTATATCCAACTTTATAACTCGCTTATGGTTGGTCCTACAAGAAAAATGCAAATAACTATTTTGTAGGAAATGTTATCAGCTTTAATTTTGAAAGAAAGATAAAAATTGATAGGAGTAACTGTTTTCGAGATATGAGCAAGAAACCAAAACACTGTTACCTTAATTAAGCGTTTGCATATAAGCAAATTTAGTACTATTAGTATTATTATTATTAATGTTATTGTTATTAATATGACAATTAAAGACAACTTTGAAACCTTTAGTGACTTTTATGTCTTCTTCTTTTTCCTCTACTAAAGTGTTACACACAATTAAATTAGTTTAATTTCAGTTTTTCAAACATTTTATTTTAAAGCAAATTTTTGTTAAATATTATTTATATCCAACTCTATAACTCGCTTATGGTTGGTCCTACAAGAAAAATGCAAATAACTATTTTGTAGGAAATTTTATCAGCTTTAATTTTGGCAGAAAGATAAAAATTGATAGGAGTAACTGGTTTCGAGATATAAGCAAAAAACCAATAAGAAAACTGTGACTGTTACTGAACAAAAATGTAATTCAGTTTTCAATGTTTGAGACGAAGACGAAACTGCAGCATTTAAAAACGACTCTGAAGACTTCAGTGACTTTTATGTCACTTCCTTTTTCTTCTAATAAAGTATTGGACCCAATAAATTAAGTGTATTTTAAATCACAAGACATTTTCTGTTAAAGCACTTTTTTTTTAAATATTAATTATTTTCAATCATATATCTCGCTTATGGTTAGTCCTACATGAAAAATGCAAATAACTATTTTATAGGAAATTTTATCAGCTTGAATTTTAGTAAAAAGATAAAAATTGATAGGAGTAACTGTTTTCGAGATATAAGCAAGAAACCAAAACACTGTTACCTTAATTAAGCGTTTGCATATAAGCAAATTTAGTACTATTAGTATTATTATTATTAATGTTATTGTTATTAATATGACAACTAAAGACAACTCTGAAACCTTTAGTGACTTTTATGTCTTTTTCTTTTTCCTCTACTAAAGTGTTACACACAATTAAATTAGTTTAATTTCAGTTTTTCAAACATTTTATTTTAAAGCAAATTTTTGTTAAATATTATTTATATCCAACTCTATAACTCGCTTATGGTTGGTCCTACAAGAAAAATGCAAATAACTATTTTGTAGGAAATTTTATCAGCTTTAATTTTGACAGAAAGATAAAAATTGATAGGAGTAACTGGTTTCGAGATATAAGCAAAAAACCAATAAGAAAACTGTGACTGTTACTGAACAAAAATGTAATTCAGTTTTCAATGTTTGAGACGAAGACGAAACTGCAGCATTTAAAAACGACTCTGAAGACTTCAGTGACTTTTATGTCACTTCCTTTTTCTTCTAATAAAGTATTGGACCCAATAAATTAAGTGTATTTTAAATCACAAGACATTTTCTGTTAAAGCACTTTTTTTTTAAATATTAATTATTTTCAATCATATATCTCGCTTATGGTTAGTCCTACATGAAAAATGCAAATAACTATTTTATAGGAAATTTTATCAGCTTGAATTTTAGTAAAAAGATAAAAATTGATAGGAGTAACTGTTTTCGAGATATAAGCAAGAAACCAAAACACTGTTACCTTAATTAAGCGTTTGCATATAAGCAAATTTAGTACTATTAGTATTATTATTATTAATGTTATTGTTATTAATATGACAACTAAAGACAACTCTGAAACCTTTAGTGACTTTTATGTCTTTTCCTTTTTCCTCTACTAAAGTGTTAGACACAATTAAATTAGTTTAATTTCAGTTTTTCAAACATTTTATTTTAAAGCAAATTTTTGTTAAAAATTATTTATATCCAACTCTATAACTCGCTTATGGTTGGTCTTACAAGAAAAATGCAAATAACTATTTTGTAGGAAATTTTATCAGCTTTAATTTTGAAAAAAAGACAAAAATTCATAGGAGTAACTGTTTTCGAGGTATAAGCAAGAAACCAAAAAACTGTTACCTTAATAAAGCGCTTGCATATAAGCAGATTTAGTACTATTAGTATTATTATTATTAATGTTATTGTTATTAATATGACGACTAAAAACGATTCTGAAGACTTTGGTGACTTTTATGTCTTTTTCTTTTTTCTCTACTAAAGTGTTAGACACAATTAATTTAGTTTAATTTCAGTATTTCAAACATTTTATTTTTAAGCAAGTTTTTGTTAAATATTATTTATATCCAACTTTATAACTCGCTTATTGTTGGTCCCACAAGAAAAATGCAAATAACTATTTTGTAGGAAATGTTATCAGCTTTAATTTTGAAAGAAAGATAAAAATTGATAAGAGTAACTGTTTTCGAGATATGAGCAAGAAACCAAAACACTGTTACCTAAATTAAGCGTTTGCATATAAGCAAATTTAGTACTATTAGTATTATTATTATTAATGTTATTGTTATTAATATGACGATTAAAGACAACTTTGAAACCTTTAGTGACTTTTATGTCTTCTTCTTTTTCCTCTACTAAAGTGTTAGACACAATTAAATTAGTTTAATTTCAGTTTTTCAAACATTTTATTTTAAAGCAAATTTTTGTTAAATATTATTTATATCCAACTCTATAACTCGCTTATGGTTGATCCTACAAGAAAAATGCAAATATCTATTTTGTAGGAAATTTTATCAGCTTTAATTTTGGCAGAAAGATAAAAATTGATAGGAGTAACTGTTTTCGAGATATAAGCAAAAAACCAATAAGAAAACTGTGACTGTTACTGAACAAAAATGTAATTCAGTTTTCAATGTTTGAGACGAAGACGAAACTGCAGCATTTAAAAACGACTCTGAAGACTTCAGTGACTTTTATGTCACTTTCTTTTTCTTCTAATAAAGTATTGGACCCAATAAATTAAGTGTATTTTAAATCACAAGACATTTTCTGTTAAAGCACTTTTTTTTTAAATATTAATTATTTTCAATCACATATCTCGCTTATGGTTAGTCCTACATGAAAAATGCAAATAACTATTTTATAGGAAATTTTATCAGCTTAAATTTTAGTAAAAAGATAAAAATTGATAGGAGTAACTGTTTTCGAGATACAAGCAAGAAACCAAAACACTGTTACCTTAATTAAGCGTTTGCATATAAGCAAATTTAGTACTATTAGTATTATTATTATTAATGTTATTGTTATTAATATGACAACTAAAGACAACTCTGAAACCTTTAGTGACTTTTATGTCTTTTCCTTTTTCCTCTACTAAAGTGTTAGACACAATTAAATTAGTTTAATTTCAGTTTTTCAAACATTTTATTTTAAAGCAAATTTTTGTTAAAAATTATTTATATCCAACTCTATAACTCGCTTATGGTTGGTCCTACAAGAAAAATGCAAATAACTATTTTGTAGGAAATTTTATCAGCTTTAATTTTGAAAAAAAGACAAAAATTCATAGGAGTAACTGTTTTCGAGATATAAGCAAGAAACCAAAAAACTGTTACCTTAATAAAGCGCTTGCATATAAGCAGATTTAGTACTATTAGTATTATTAATATTAATGTTATTGTTATTAATATGACGACTAAAAACGATTCTGAAGACTTTGGTGACTTTTATGTCTTTTTCTTTTTTCTCTACTAAAGTGTTAGACACAATTAATTTAGTTTAATTTCAGTATTTCAAACATTTTATTTTTAAGCAAGTTTTTGTTAAATATTATTTATATCTAACTTTATAACTCGCTTATGGTTGGTCCTACAAGAAAAATGCAAATAACTATTTTGTAGGAAATGTTATCAGCTTTAATTTTGAAAGAAAGATAAAAATTGATAGGAGTAAATGTTTTCGAGATATAAGCAAAAAACCAATGTAAAAACTGTTACCGTTTCAGAACAAAAATGTAATTCAGTTTTCAATGTTTGAGACGAAGACGAAAATGCAGCATTTAAAATCGACTCTGAAGACTTCAGTGACTTATATGTCACCCCCTTTTTTTCTAATAAAGTATTGGACCTAATAAATTAAGTGTATTTTAAATCACAAGACATTTTCTGTTAAAGCACTTCTTTTTTAAATATTAATTATTTTCAATCTTATATCTCGCTTATGGTTAGTCCTACATAAAAAATGCAAATAATTATTTTGTAGGAAATTTTATCAGCTTGAATTTTAGTAAAAAGATAAAAGTTGATAGGAGTAACTGTTTTCGAGATATGAGCAAGAAACCAAAACACTGTTACCTTAATTAAGCGTTTGCATATAAGCAAATTTAGTACTATTAGTATTATTATTAATATAAGCAAGAAACCAAAAAACTGTTACCTTAATAAAGCGCTTGCATATAAGCAGATTTAGTACTATTAGTATTATTATTATTAATGTTATTGTTATTAATATGACGACTAAAAACGATTCTGAAGACTTTGGTGACTTTTATGTCTTTTTCTTTTTTCTCTACTAAAGTGTTAGACACAATTAATTTAGTTTAATTTCAGTATTTCAAACATTTTATTTTTAAGCAAGTTTTTGTTAAATATTATTTATATCCAACTTTATAACTCGCTTATGGTTGGTCCTACAAGAAAAATGCAAATAACTATTTTGTAGGAAATGTTATCAGCTTTAATTTTGAAAGACAGATAAAAATTGATAGGAGTAACTGTTTTCGAGATATAAGCAAAAAACCAATGTAAAAACTGTTACCGTTTCAGAACAAAAATGTAATTCAGTTTTCAATGTTTGAGACGAAGACGAAAATGCAGCATTTAAAATCGACTCTGAAGACTTCAGTGACTTATATGTCACCCCCTTTTTTTTTAATAAAGTATTGGACCTAATAAATTAAGTGTTTTTTAAATCACAAGACATTTTCTGTTAAAGCACTTCTTTTTTAAATATTAATTATTTTCATTCTTATATCTCGCTTATGGTTAGTCCTACATAAAAAATGCAAATAATTATTTTGTAGGAAATTTTATCAGCTTGAATTTTAGTAAAAAGATGAAAGTTGATAGAAGTAACTGTTTTCGAGATATGAGCAAGAAACCAAAACACTGTTACCTTGATTAAGCGTTTGCATATTAGCAAATTTAGTACTATTAGTATTATTATTATTAATGTTATTGTTATTAATATGACGATTAAAGACAACTTTGAAACCTTTAGTGACTTTTATGTCTTCTTCTTTTTCCTCTACTAAAGTGTTAGACACAATTAAATTAGTTTAATTTCAGTTTTTCAAACATTTTATTTTAAAGCAAATTTTTGTTAAATATTATTTATATCCAACTCTATAACTCGCTTATGGTTGATCCTACAAGAAAAATGCAAATATCTATTTTGTAGGAAATTTTATCAGCTTTAATTTTGGCAGAAAGATAAAAATTGATAGGAGTAACTGTTTTCGAGATATAAGCAAAAAACCAATAAGAAAACTGTGACTGTTACTGAACAAAAATGTAATTCAGTTTTCAATGTTTGAGACGAAGACGAAACTGCAGCATTTAAAAACGACTCTGAAGACTTCAGTGACTTTTATGTCACTTTCTTTTTCTTCTAATAAAGTATTGGACCCAATAAATTAAGTGTATTTTAAATCACAAGACATTTTCTGTTAAAGCACTTTTTTTTTAAATATTAATTATTTTCAATCACATATCTCGCTTATGGTTAGTCCTACATGAAAAATGCAAATAACTATTTTATAGGAAATTTTATCAGCTTAAATTTTAGTAAAAAGATAAAAATTGATAGGAGTAACTGTTTTCGAGATACAAGCAAGAAACCAAAACACTGTTACCTTAATTAAGCGTTTGCATATAAGCAAATTTAGTACTATTAGTATTATTATTATTAATGTTATTGTTATTAATATGACAACTAAAGACAACTCTGAAACCTTTAGTGACTTTTATGTCTTTTCCTTTTTCCTCTACTAAAGTGTTAGACACAATTAAATTAGTTTAATTTCAGTTTTTCAAACATTTTATTTTAAAGCAAATTTTTGTTAAAAATTATTTATATCCAACTCTATAACTCGCTTATGGTTGGTCCTACAAGAAAAATGCAAATAACTATTTTGTAGGAAATTTTATCAGCTTTAATTTTGAAAAAAAGACAAAAATTCATAGGAGTAACTGTTTTCGAGATATAAGCAAGAAACCAAAAAACTGTTACCTTAATAAAGCGCTTGCATATAAGCAGATTTAGTACTATTAGTATTATTAATATTAATGTTATTGTTATTAATATGACGACTAAAAACGATTCTGAAGACTTTGGTGACTTTTATGTCTTTTTCTTTTTTCTCTACTAAAGTGTTAGACACAATTAATTTAGTTTAATTTCAGTATTTCAAACATTTTATTTTTAAGCAAGTTTTTGTTAAATATTATTTATATCTAACTTTATAACTCGCTTATGGTTGGTCCTACAAGAAAAATGCAAATAACTATTTTGTAGGAAATGTTATCAGCTTTAATTTTGAAAGAAAGATAAAAATTGATAGGAGTAAATGTTTTCGAGATATAAGCAAAAAACCAATGTAAAAACTGTTACCGTTTCAGAACAAAAATGTAATTCAGTTTTCAATGTTTGAGACGAAGACGAAAATGCAGCATTTAAAATCGACTCTGAAGACTTCAGTGACTTATATGTCACCCCCTTTTTTTCTAATAAAGTATTGGACCTAATAAATTAAGTGTATTTTAAATCACAAGACATTTTCTGTTAAAGCACTTCTTTTTTAAATATTAATTATTTTCAATCTTATATCTCGCTTATGGTTAGTCCTACATAAAAAATGCAAATAATTATTTTGTAGGAAATTTTATCAGCTTGAATTTTAGTAAAAAGATAAAAGTTGATAGGAGTAACTGTTTTCGAGATATGAGCAAGAAACCAAAACACTGTTACCTTAATTAAGCGTTTGCATATAAGCAAATTTAGTACTATTAGTATTATTATTAATATAAGCAAGAAACCAAAAAACTGTTACCTTAATAAAGCGCTTGCATATAAGCAGATTTAGTACTATTAGTATTATTATTATTAATGTTATTGTTATTAATATGACGACTAAAAACGATTCTGAAGACTTTGGTGACTTTTATGTCTTTTTCTTTTTTCTCTACTAAAGTGTTAGACACAATTAATTTAGTTTAATTTCAGTATTTCAAACATTTTATTTTTAAGCAAGTTTTTGTTAAATATTATTTATATCCAACTTTATAACTCGCTTATGGTTGGTCCTACAAGAAAAATGCAAATAACTATTTTGTAGGAAATGTTATCAGCTTTAATTTTGAAAGACAGATAAAAATTGATAGGAGTAACTGTTTTCGAGATATAAGCAAAAAACCAATGTAAAAACTGTTACCGTTTCAGAACAAAAATGTAATTCAGTTTTCAATGTTTGAGACGAAGACGAAAATGCAGCATTTAAAATCGACTCTGAAGACTTCAGTGACTTATATGTCACCCCCTTTTTTTTTAATAAAGTATTGGACCTAATAAATTAAGTGTTTTTTAAATCACAAGACATTTTCTGTTAAAGCACTTCTTTTTTAAATATTAATTATTTTCATTCTTATATCTCGCTTATGGTTAGTCCTACATAAAAAATGCAAATAATTATTTTGTAGGAAATTTTATCAGCTTGAATTTTAGTAAAAAGATGAAAGTTGATAGAAGTAACTGTTTTCGAGATATGAGCAAGAAACCAAAACACTGTTACCTTGATTAAGCGTTTGCATATTAGCAAATTTAGTACTATTAGTATTATTATTATTAATGTTATTGTTATTAATATGACGATTAAAGACAACTTTGAAACCTTTAGTGACTTTTATGTCTTCTTCTTTTTCCTCTACTAAAGTGTTAGACACAATTAAATTAGTTTAATTTCAGTTTTTCAAACATTTTATTTTAAAGCAAATTTTTGTTAAATATTATTTATATCCAACTCTATAACTCGCTTATGGTTGGTCGTACAAGAAAAATGCAAATAACTATTTTGTAGGAAATTTTATCAGCTTTAATTTTGAAAGAAAGATAAAAATTGATAGGAGTAACTGTTTTCGAGATATAAGCAAAAAACCAATAAGAAAACTGTGACTGTTACTGAACAAAAATGTAATTCGATTTTCAATGTTTGAGACGAAGACGAAACTGCAGCATTTAAAAACGACTTTGAAGACTTCAGTGACTTTTATGTCACTTCCTTTTTCTTCTAATAATGTATTGGACCCAATAAATTAAGTGTATTTTAAATCACAAGACATTTTCTGTTAAAGCACTTTTTTTTTAAATATTAATTATTTTCAATCATATATCTCGCTTATGGTTAGTCCTACATGAAAAATGCAAATAACTATTTTGTAGGAAATTTTATCAGCTTGAATTTTGGTAAAAAGATAAAAATTGATAGGAGTAACTGTTTTCGAGATATAAGCAAGAAACCAAAACACTGTTACCTTAATTAAGCGTTTGCATATAAGCAAATTTAGTACTATTAGTATTATTATTATTAATGTTATTGTTATTAATATGACGATTAAAGACAACTTTGAAACCTTTAGTGACTTTTATGTCTTCTTCTTTTTCCTCTACTAAAGTGTTAGACACAATTAAATTAGTTTAATTTCAGTTTTTCAAACATTTTATTTTAAAGCAAATTTTTGTTAAATATTATTTATATCCAACTCTATAACTCGCTTATGGTTGGTCCTACAAGAAAAATGCAAATAACTATTTTGTAGGAAATTTTATCAGCTTTAATTTTAAAAAAAAGATAAAAATTGATAGGAGTAACTGTTTTCGAGATATAAGCAAAAAACCAAAGTAAAAACTGTTACCGTTTCAGAACAAAAATATAATTCAGTTTTCAATGTTTGAGACGAAGACGAAAATGCAGCATTCAAAATCGACTCTGAAGACTTCAGTGACTTATATGTCACCCCCTTTTTTTCTAATAAAGTATTGGACCTAATAAATTAAGTGTATTTTAAATCACAAGACCTTTTCTGTTAAAGCACTTCTTTTTTAAATATTAATTATTTTCAATCTTATATCTCGCTTATGGTTAGTCCTACATAAAAAATGCAAATAATTATTTTGTAGGAAATTTTATCAGCTTGAATTTTAGTAAAAAGATAAAAATTGATAGGAGTAACTGTTTTCGAGATATGAGCAAGAAACCAAAACACTGTTACCTTAATTAAGCGTTTGCATATAAGCAAATTTAGTACTATTAGTATTATTATTATTAATGTTATTGTTATTAATATGACGATTAAAGACAACTTTGAAACCTTTAGTGACTTTTATGTCTTCTTCTTTTTCCTCTACTAAAGTGTTAGACACAATTAATTTAGTTTAATTTCAGTATTTCAAACATTTTATTTTTAAGCAAGTTTTTGTTAAATATTATTTATATCCAACTTTATAACTCGCTTATGGTTGGTCCTACAAGAAAAATGCAAATAACTATTTTGTAGAAAATGTTATCAGCTTTAATTTTGAAAGAAAGATAAAAATTGATAGGAGTAACTGTTTTCGAGATATAAGCAAAAAACCAAAGTAAAAACTGTTACCGTTTCAGAACAAAAATATAATTCAGTTTTCAATGTTTGAGACGAAGACGAAAATGCAGCATTCAAAATCGACTCTGAAGACTTCAGTGACTTATATGTCACCCCCTTTTTTTCTAATAAAGTATTGGACCTAATAAATTAAGTGTATTTTAAATCACAAGACATTTTCTGTTAAAGCACTTCTTTTTTAAATATTAATTATTTTCAATCTTATATCTCGCTTATGGTTAGTCCTACATAAAAAATGCAAATAATTATTTTGTAGGAAATTTTATCAGCTTGAATTTTAGTAAAAAGATAAAAGTTGATAGGAGTAACTGTTTTCGAGATATGAGCAAGAAACCAAAACACTGTTACCTTAATTAAGCGTTTGCATATAAGCAAATTTAGTACTATTAGTATTATTATTATTAATGTTATTGTTATTAATATGACGATTAAAGACAACTTTGAAACCTTTAGTGACTTTTATGTCTTCTTCTTTTTCCTCTACTAAAGTGTTAGACACAATTAAATTAGTTTAATTTCAGTTTTTCAAACATTTTATTTTAAAGCAAATTTTTGTTAAATATTATTTATATCCAACTCTATAACTCGCTTATGGTTGGTCCTACAAGAAAAATGCAAATAACTATTTTGTAGGAAATTTTATCAGCTTTAATTTTGAAAAAAAGATAAAAATTGATAGGAGTAACTGTTTTCGAGATATAAGCAAGAAACCAAAAAACTGTTACCTTAATAAAGCGCTTGCATATAAGCAGATTTAGTACTATTAGTATTATTATTATTAATGTTATTGTTATTAATATGACGACTAAAAACGATTCTGAAGACTTTGGTGACTTTTATGTCTTTTTCTTTTTTCTCTACTAAAGTGTTAGACTCAATTAATTTAGTTTAATTTCGGTTTTTCAAACATTTTTTTAAAGCAAATTTTTGTTAAATATTATTTATATCCAACTCTATAACTCGCTTATGGTTGGTCCTACAAGAAAAATGCAAACTATTTTGTAGGAAGCTTTATCAGCTTTAATTTTAAAAGAAAGATAAAAATTGATAGGAGTAACTGTTTTCGAGATATAAGCAAAAAACCAATAAGAAAACTGTAACAGTTACTGAACAAAAATGTAATTCAGTTTTCAATGTTTGAGACGAAGACGAAAATGCAGCATTTACAAACGACTCTAAAGACTTCAGTGACCTTTCTGTCACCTCTTTTTTCTTCTAATAAAGTATTGGACCCAATAAATTAAGTGTATTTTAAATCACAAGACATTTTCTGTTGAAGCACTTTTTTTTAAATTTTAATTATTTTCAAACTTATATCTCGCTTATGGTTAGTCCTACATTAAAAATGCAATTAACTATTTTGTAGGAAATTTTATCAGCTTTAATTTTAGTAAAAAGATAAAAATTGATAGGAGTAACTGTTTTCGAGATATAAGCAAGAAACCAAAACACTGTTACCTTAATTAAGCGTTTGCATATAAGCAAATTTAGTACTATTAGTATTATTATTAATGTTATTGTTATTAATATTACGATTAAAGACAACTTTGAAACCTTTAGTGACTTTTATGTCTTCTTCTTTTTCCTCTACTAAAGTGTTAGACACAATTAAATTAGTTTAATTTCAGTTTTTCAAACATTTTATTTTAAAGCAAATTTTTGTTAAATATTATTTATATCCAACTCTATAACTCGCTTATGGTTGGTCCTACAAGAAAAATGCAAATAACTATTTTGTAGGAAATTTTATCAGCTTTAATTTTGAAAAAAAGATAAAAATTGATAGGAGTAACTGTTTTCGAGATATAAGCAAAAAACCAATAAGAAAACTGTGACTGTTACTGAACAAAAATGTAATTCGGTTTTCAATGTTTGAGACGAAGACGAAACTGCAGCATTTAAAAACGACTCTGAAGACTTCAGTGACTTTTATGTCACTTCCTTTTTCTTCTAATAAAGTATTGGACCCAATAAATTAAGTGTATTTTAAATCACAAGACATTTTCTGTTAAAGCACTTTTTTTTTAAATATTAATTATTTTCAATCATATATCTCGCTTATGGTTAGTCCTACATGAAAAATGCAAATAACTATTTTGTAGGAAATTTTATCAGCTTGAATTTTAGTAAAAAAATAAAAATTGATAGGAGTAACTGTTTTCGAGATATAAGCAAGAAACCAAAACACTGTTACCTTAATTAAGCGTTTGCATATAAGCAAATTTAGTACTATTAGTATTATTATTATTAATGTTATTGTTATTAATATGACAACTAAAGACAACTCTGAAACCTTTAGTGACTTTTATGTCTTTTCCTTTTTTCTCTACTAAAGTGTTAGACACAGTTAAATTAGTTTAATTTCAGTTTTTCAAACACTTTATTTTAAAGCAAATTTTTGTTAAATATTATTTATATCCAACTCTATAACTCGCTTATGGTTGGTCCTACAAGAAAAATGCAAATAACTATTCTGTAGAATATTTTATCAGCTTTAATTTTGAAAGAAAGACAAAAATTCATAGGAGTAACTGTTTTCGAGATATAAGCAAGAAACCAAAAAACTGTTACCTTAATAAAGCGCTTGCATATAAGAAGATTTAGTACTATTAGTATTATTATTATTAATGTTATTGTTATTAATATGACGACTAAAAACGATTTTGAAGACTTTGGTGACTTTTAAGTCCTTTTCTTTTTTCTCTACTAAAGTGTTAGACACAATTAATTTAGTTTAATTTCAGTATTTCAAACATTTTATTTTTAAGCAAGTTTTTGTTACATATTATTTATATCCAACTTTATAACTCGCTTATGGTTGGTCCTACAAGAAAAATGCAAATAACTATTTTGTAGGAAATGTTATCAGCTTTAATTTTGAAAGAAAGATAAAAATTGATAGGAGTAACTGTTTTCGAGATATAAGCAAAAAACCAAAGTAAAAACTGTTACCGTTTCAGAACAAAAATGTAATTCAGTTTTCAATGTTTGAGACGAAGACGAAAATGCAGCATTTAAAATCGACTCTGAAGACTTCAGTGACTTATATGTCACCCCCTTTTTTTTCTAATAAAGTATTGGACCTAATAAATTAAGTGTATTTTAAATCACAAGACATTTTCGGTTAAAGCACTTCTTTTTTAAATATTAATTATTTTCAATCTTATATCTCGCTTATGGTTAGTCCTACATAAAAAATGCAAATAACTATTTTGTAGGAATTTTTATCAGCTTGAATTTTAGTAAAAAGATAAAAATTGATAGGAGTAACTGTTTTCGAGATATGAGCAAGAAACCAAAACACTGTTACCTTAATTAAGCGTTTGCATATAAGCAAATTTAGTACTATTAATATTATTATTATTAATGTTATTGTTATTAATATGACGATTAAAGACAACTTTGAAACCTTTAGTGACTTTTATGTCTTCGTCTTTTTCCTCTACTAAAGTGTTAGACACAATTAAATTAGTTTAATTTCAGTTTTTCAAACATTTTATTTTAAAGCAAGTTTTTGTTAAATATTATTTATATCCAACTTTATAACTCGCTTATGGTTGGTCCTACAAGAAAAATGCAAATAACTATTCTGTAGAATATTTTATCAGCTTTAATTTTGAAAGAAAGACAAAAATTCATAGGAGTAACTGTTTTCGAGATATAAGCAAGAAACCAAAAAACTGTTACTTTAATAAAGCGCTTGCATATAAGCAGATTTAGTACTATTAGTATTATTATTATTAATGTTATTGTTATTAATATGACGACTAAAAACGATTCTGAAGACTTTGGTGACTTTTATGTCCTTTTCTTTTTTCTTTACTAAAGTGTTAGACACAATTAATTTAGTTTAATTTCAGTATTTCAAACATTTTATTTTTAAGCAAGTTTTTGTTAAATATTATTTATATCCAACTCTATAACTCGCTTATGGTTGGTCCTACAAGAAAAATGCAAATAACTATTTTGTAGGAAATTTTATCAGCTTTAATTTTGACAGAAAGATAAAAATTGATAGGAGTAACTGTTTTCGAGATATAAGCAAAAAACCAATAAGAAAACTGTGACTGTTACTGAACAAAAATGTAATTCAGTTTTCAATGTTTGAGACGAAGACGAAACTGCAGCATTTAAAAACGACTCTGAAGACTTCAGTGACTTTTATGTCACTTCCTTTTTCTTCTAATAAAGTATTGGACCCAATAAATTAAGTGTATTTTAAATCACAAGACATTTTCTGTTAAAGCACTTTTTTTTTAAATATTAATTATTTTCAATCATATATCTCGCTTATGGTTAGTCCAACATGAAAAATGCAAATAACTATTTTGTAGGAAATTTTATCAGCTTGAATTTTAGTAAAAAGATAAAAATTGATAGGAGTAACTGTTTTCGAGATATAAGCAAGAAACCAAAACACTGTTACCTTAATTAAGCGTTTGCATATAAGCAAATTTAGTACTATTAGTATTATTATTATTAATGTTATTGTTATTAATATGACAACTAATGACAACTCTGAAACCTTTAGTGACTTTTATGTCTTTTCCTTTTTCCTCTACTAAAGTGTTAGACACAATTAAATTAGTTTAATTTCAGTTTTTCAAACATTTTATTTTAAAGCAAATTTTTGTTAAAAATTATTTATATCCAACTCTATAACTCGCTTATGGTTGGTCCTACAAGAAAAATGCAAATAACTATTTTGTAGGAAATTTTATCAGCTTTAATTTTGAAAAAAAGACAAAAATTCATAGGAGTAACTGTTTTCGAGATATAAGCAAGAAACCAAAAAACTGTTACCTTAATAAAGCGCTTGCATATAAGCAGATTTAGTGCTATTAGTATTATTATTATTAATGTTATTGTTATTAATATGACGACTAAAAACGATTCTGAAGACTTTGGTGACTTTTATGTCTTTTTCTTTTTTCTCTACTAAAGTGTTAGACACAATTAATTTAGTTTAATTTCAGTATTTCAAACATTTTATTTTTAAGCAAGTTTTTGTTAAATATTATTTATATCCAACTTTATAACTCGCTTATGGTTGGTCCTACAAGAAAAATGCAAATAACTATTTTGTAGGAAATGTTATCAGCTTTAATTTTGAAAGAAAGATAAAAATTGATAGGAGTAACTGTTTTCGAGATATAAGCAAAAAACCAAAGTAAAAACTGTTACCGTTTCAGAACAAAAATGTAATTCAGTTTTCAATGTTTGAGACGAAGACGAAAATGCAGCATTTAAAATCGACTCTGAAGACTTCAGTGACTTATATGTCACCCCCTTTTTTTTCTAATAAAGTATTGGACCTAATAAATTAAGTGTATTTTAAATCACAAGACATTTTCTGTTAAAGCACTTCTTTTTTAAATATTAATTATTTTCAATCTTATATCTCGCTTATGGTTAGTCCTACATAAAAAATGCAAATAACTATTTTGTAGGAAATTTTATTAGCTTGAATTTTAGTAAAAAAATAAAAATTGATAGGAGTAACTGTTTTCGAGATATGAGCAAGAAACCAAAACACTGTTACCTTAATTAAGCGTTTGCATATAAGCAAATTTAGTACAATTAGTATTATTATTATTAATGTTATTGTTATTAATATGACGATTAAAGACAACTTTGAAACCTTTAGTGACTTTTATGTCTTCTTCTTTTTCCTCTACTAAAGTGTTAGACACAATTAAATTACTTTAATTTCAGTTTTTCAAACATTTTATTTTAAAGCAAATTTTTGTTAAATATTATTTATATCCAACTCTATAACTCGCTTATGGTTGGTCCTACAAGAAAAATGCAAATAACTATTTTGTAGGAAATTTTATCAGCTTTAATTTTGACAGAAGGATAAAAATTGATAGGAGTAACTGTTTTCGAGATATAAGCAAAAAACCAATAAGAAAACTGTGACTGTTACTGAACAAAAATGTAATTCAGTTTTCAATGTTTGAGACGAAGACGAAACTGCAGCATTTAAAAACGACTCTGAAGACTTCAGTGACTTTTATGTCACTTCCTTTTTCTTCTAATAAGGTATTGGACCCAATAAATTAAGTGTATTTTAAATCACAAGACATTTTCTGTTAAAGCACTTTTTTTTTAAATATTAATTATTTTCAATCATATATCTCGCTTATGGTTAGTCCTACATGAAAAATGCAAATAACTATTTTGTAGGAAATTTTATCAGCTTGAATTTTAGTAAAAAAATAAAAATTGATAGGAGTAACTGTTTTCGAGATATAAGCAAGAAACCAAAACACTGTTACCTTAATTAAGCGTTTGCATATAAGCAAATTTAGTACTATTAGTATTATTATTATTAATGTTATTGTTATTAATATGACAACTAAAGACAACTCTGAAACCTTTAGTGACTTTTATGTCTTTTCCTTTTTCCTCTACTAAAGTGTTAGACACAATTAAATTAGTTTAATTTCAGTTTTTCAAACATTTTATTTTAAAGCAAATTATTGTTAAATATTATTTATATCCAACTCTATAACTCGTTTATGGTTGGTCCTACAAGAAAAATGCAAATAACTATTTTGTAGGAAATTTTATCAGCTTTAATTTTGAAAAAAAGACAAAAATTCATAGAAGTAACTGTTTTCGAGATATAAGCAAGAAACCAAAAAACTGTTACCTTAATAAAGCGCTTGCATATAAGCAGATTTAGTACTATTAGTATTATTATTATTAATGTTATTGTTATTAATATGACGACTAAAAACGATTCTGAAGACTTTGGTGACTTTTATGTCTTTTTCTTTTTCCTCTACTAAAGTGTTAGACACAATTAATTTAGTTTAATTTCAGTATTTCAAACATTTTATTTTTAAGCAAGTTTTTGTTAAATATTATTTATATCCAACTTTATAACTCGCTTATGGTTGGTCCTACAAGAAAAATGCAAATAACTATTTTGTAGGAAATGTTATCAGCTTTAATTTTGAAAAAAAGATAAAAATTGATAGGAGTAACTGTTTTCGAGATATAAGCAAAAAACCAAAGTAAAAACTGTTACCGTTTCAGAACAAAAATGTAATTCAGTTTTCAATGTTTGAGACGAAGACGAAAATGCAGCATTTAAAATCGACTCTGAAGATTTCAGTGACTTATATGTCACCCCCTTTTTTTCTAATAAAGTATTGGACCTAATAAATTAAGTGTATTTTAAATCACAAGACATTTTCTGTTAAAGCACTTCTTTTTTAAATATTAATTATTTTCAATCTTATATCTCGCTTATGGTTAGTCCTACATAAAAAATGCAAATAATTATTTTGTAGGAAATTTTATCAGCTTGAATTTTAGCAAAAAGATAAAAATTGATAGGAGTAACTGTTTTCGAGATATGAGCAAGAAACCAAAACACTGTTACCTTAATTAAGCGTTTGCATATAAGCAAATTTAGTACTATTAGTATTATTATTATTAATGTTATTGTTATTAATATGACGATTAAAGACAACTTTGAAACCTTTAGTGACTTTTATGTCTTCTTCTTTTTCCTCTACTAAAGTGTTAGACACAATTAAATTAGTTTAATTTCAGTTTTTCAAACATTTTATTTTAAAGCAAATTTTTGTTAAATATTATTTATATCCAACTCTATAACTCGCTTATGGTTGGTCCTACAAGAAAAATGCAAATAACTATTTTGTAGAATATTTTATCAGCTTTAATTTTGAAAGAAAGACAAAAATTCATAGGAGTAACTGTTTTCGAGATATAAGCAAGAAACCAAAAAACTGTTACCTTAATAAAGCGCTTGCATATAAGCAGATTTAGTACTATTAGTATTATTATTATTAATGTTATTGTTATTAATATGACGACTAAAAACGATTCTGAAGACTTTGGTGACTTTTATGTCTTTTTCTTTTTTCTCTACTAAAGTGTTAGACACAATTAATTTAGTTTAATTTCAGTATTTCAAACATTTTATTTTTAAGCAAGTTTTTGTTAAATATTATTTATATCCAACTTTATAACTCGCTTATGGTTGGTCCTACAAGAAAAATGCAAATAACTATTTTGTAGGAAATGTTATCAGCTTTAATTTTGAAAGAAAGATAAAAATTGATAGGAGTAACTGTTCTCGAGATATAAGCAAAAAACCAATAAGAAAACTGTGACTGTTACTGAACAAAAATGTAATTCAGTTTTCAATGTTTGAGACGAAGACGAAACTGCAGCATTTAAAAACGACTCTGAAGACTTCAGTGACTTTTATGTCACTTCCTTTTTCTTCTAATAAAGTATTGGACCCAATAAATTAAGTGTATTTTAAATCACAAGACATTTTCTGTTAAAGCACTTTTTTTTTAAATATTAATTATTTTCAACCATATATCTCGCTTATGGTTAGTCCTACATGAAAAATGCAAATAACTATTTTGTAGGAAATTTTATCAGCTTGAATTTTAGTAAAAAGATAAAAATTGATAGGAGTAACTGTTTTCGAGATATAAGCAAGAAACCAAAACACTGTTACCTTAATTAAGCGTTTGCATATAAGCAAATTTAGTACTATTAGTATTATTATTATTAATGTTATTGTTATTAATATGACGACTAAAGACGACTCTGAAACATTTAGTGACTTTTATGTCTTCTCCTTTTTCCTCTACTAAAGTGTTAGACACAATTAATTTAGTTTAATTCCGGTTTTTCAAGCATTTTATTTTAAAGCAAATTTTTGTTAAATATTATTTATATCCAACTCTATAACTCGTTTATGCTTGGTCCTACAAGAAAAATGTAAATAACTATTTTGTTGGAAATTTTATCAGCTTTAATTTTGAAAGAAAGATAAAATTTGATAGGAGTAACTGTTTTCGAGATATAAGCAAAAAACCAATAAGAAAACTGTAACTGTTACTAAACAAAAATGTAACTCAGTTTTCAATGTTTGAGACGAAGTCAAAAATGCAGCATTTAAAAACGACTCTGAAGACTTCAGTGACTTTTATGTCACCTCCTTTTTCTTCTAATAAAGTATTGGACCCAACAAATTAAGTGTATTTTAAATCACAAGACATTTTCTGTTAAAACACTTTTTTTTAATTAATAATTATTTTCAAACTTATATCTCGCTTATGGTTAGTTCTACATGAAAAATGCAAATAACTATTTTGTAGGAAATTTTATCACCTTTAATTTTGGTGAAAAAGTAAAAATTGATAGGAGTAACTGTTTTCGAGATATAGGCAAAAAACAAAAAACTGTTACCTTAATTAAGCGCTTGCATATAAGCAAATTTAGTACTACTAGTATTGTTATTATAAATGTTATTGTTATTAATATGACGACTAAAGACAACTTTAAGACTTTAGTGACTTTTATGTCTCCTCCTTTTTCCTCTACTAAAGTGTTAGACACAATTAATTTAGTTTAATTTCGGTTTATTTCGGTTTTTCAAACATTTTATTTTAAAGCAAATTTTTGTTAAATATTAAAAACTATAAAATGGCTTAGATTGCCTAAAAACACAGATCACACATGATCTTTTGCATAAAAATGAGAAAACGCTCATGTAACACACAAAATAAGCTCCATTTTTCCTTTTTAAAAGTATTATTATTATTATTACTTTTGTTACTATTACTATTATTATTATTATTATTATTATTATTGTTATTATTATTATTATTATTATTATTATTATTATTATTATTATTATTAAAAACTTATATTAAGCAGACAGAAAACGTCGTATTCTGACACAACTTAAAACACAGATCACACATGATCTTTTGCATAGAAATGAGAAAACGCTCATATAACACAAAATAAGCTTCATTTTGGCTTAGAAAACTAAGCTTACTTTTACTACTACTATTATTTTTATTTTTATTATTATTATTATTATTACTATTATTTTTATTATTATTATTACTATTATTATTATTATTATTATTATTATTATTATTATTATTATTATTATTATTATTATTATTATTATTATTAATATTATTATTATTAAAGACCGATTATAACTTTTGTATAGTAAATGTTTTTATACCAGTTTTAAAATGAGTTATTAATTTTAGACAATTTCTTGCCTAAAAACACAGATCACAGATGATCTCTTGCATAGAAATGAGAAAACGCTCAGATAACACAAAATAAGCATCATTTTTGCTTAGAAAAACTAAGCTTTAATTTAGAAAGAAATTTATTATTATAAGTATTATTGTCATTATTATTATTATTATTATTATTATTATTATTATTGTTTCTTTTATTACTATTATTATTATTATTATTATTATTATTATTATTATTATTATTATTATTATTATTATTATTATTATTATTATTATTATTATTATTATTATTATTATTATTATTAACTTTTGTATAGTAAATGTTTTTATACCAGTTTTAAAATGAGTTATTAATTTTATTCAATTTCTTGCCTAAAAACACAGATCACAGATGATCTCTTGCATAGAAATGAGAAAGCGCTCATATAACACACAAAATAAGCTTCATTTTTGCTTAGAAAACAAAGCTTACTTTTATTTCTATTATTATTTTTATTATTATTATTATTATTATTATTATTATTATTATTATTATTATTATTATTGTTATTATTATTATTATTATTATTATTATTGTTATTATTATTATTATTATTAAAAACTTATATTAAACAGACAGAAAACGTCGTATTCTGACACAAAAAAACGAATTACGTTATAGACTTGACGAGAACGGCGTATCTCGGACTCTTATAGGACTCTTATAGGGTCAAAAATTATCAGTTTGGATTAAAACAAATTATTTTTGTTGACTCTCAGTCTGAATTGTTCATCAGTTCAAACAAAAACGGCTTACTTTAGACGATCTTTTGCTTTGAACAAGAAAACTTACATCGAACAGACTAAAAACGTATTAATCTGGCATAAAAGAGCAATTTATGTATCACTTTGGATAAAGGCAGCTAATCCTATTCGTTTCATTGCTTAAAATAGACAAAATTGTTAATAAATCTAACAAAAACGCTGTATTCTAGCACAAAATACTAATTACATTATAGTTTCGACGAGAATAGCTTATTTGGAATGATTCTATGCTTCCAAACGAGTAAATTTTTAATAAACAGATGCCAAACATCATGTTTTGTCCTATAAAGACATTTTATATTGCAGTTTGTATTAAAACAAAATATTTTCGTTTATTCTTTGTTAGAAGCAGCAAACCTAACATTAAAGAATCTGAAAACTTTGTATTCGGACACAAACCACCGAATTTTGTTTCAGTTTAGACAAAAACGGTTGATTTTCGACAATATTTTGCTTTGAACAAGAAAGCTTATATCAAACTGACTAAAAACGTCTTATTTTAGCACAAAACAAAAGATTTGCGTTATAGTCTTAAAGCTGATTCATGCCACAGTTTGGATAAAAACCAATTATTTTTGTTAATTCATTGTTACAAACAAGAAACCTTACATCAAAGAAACTGAAAACCCCTTATTTAGGCACAGAAATTCGAATTACGTTTCAGTCTGGACAAAAACTGCTTATTTTAGACGATCCTTTGTTTTGAACACGAAAACTTACATTAAAAAGATTAAAAACGTCTTATTCTGGCTGAAAACTGCAAATTATATATTACTCTAGATAAAAGCAATTTATCCTGATTACTCCTTTACTTAGAATAGAGTAAACTTGTATAAAACTTAATGAAAACTTTAAATTTCGTCTCAAAGAAATAATTTACGTTATAGTTTTGACCAGCACTGTTTATTTCAAACGAAATTATGATTCGAAACTAATGAACTTTTATGGGGCAGATGCAAAACCACATATTACCATATAAAGCGTTGTTTTAAAGCAAAGTATTACCTTTTGCAACAAGAAATTTCACGTCAAAGAAACTGAAAACTTCGTATCCATACATAAATATCTAATTACGTATCAGTTTAGGCAAATACAGCTTATTTTAAACGATTCCTTGCTATAAACAAGAAAAATTTTATCAAGCATATTGAAAACGTCTTATTCTCGAAAATAAGAGCAAATTATGTATCAGTTTTAACAAAAGCGGATTACTCTGTTTGATTCTATGCTTAGAGTAGAGTAAACTACTATAAAACGTAATGAAAACTCTATATTCAAGCTCAAAAGAACAAATTACGTTATAGTTTTGACAAAAAAAATATTTCGGACGATTACATACTTCGAAGTAAGCAAACTTTAATTGAACATGTGCAAAAGCTAATACTTTGCTTTAAAATAATGATTTATGTGGTAATATGGTATTTTGCATCTGTCCTATAAAAGTTTACCCGTTTCGCTCCATTGAATCATTAGAAATAAATTATTTTGACACAACAACAACACAAATAATTTGTTTTTGTTTAAACTGTAACATAAGTCGCTTTTATAAAACGAACTAAGACGTTTGGCATCTGCTTAGTGAAAGTTTTCTCGTTTGGGGGCATAAAATCGTTTGAAATTAACAGTTCTGGTCAAAACTATTACGTAAATTATTTCTTTGTGTCACTTTAAAGATTTGCGTTATAGTCTTGACGAGAACTGTTAATTTCAAACGATTCTATGCTTTGAAACCAGTATACTTTCACTGAACAGAGGCAAAACGTCTGATTTCGCCTTTAAAAAACGATTTATGTCACAGTTTGGATTAAAACCAATGATTTTCGTTTATTCATTGTTACAAACAAGAAACCTTACATCAAAGAAACTGAAAACCTCTTATTCAGGCCCAGAAAATCAAATTACGTTTCAGTCTGGACACAAATTGCTTATTTTAGACGATTCTTTCTTTTGAACACGAAAACTTACATTAAAAAGATTAAAAACGTCTTATTCTGGCTCAAAACTGCAAATTATGTATTACTTTGGATAAAAGCAGTTTATCCTGATTACTCCTTTGCTTAGAATAGAGCAAACTTGTATAAAACTTAATGAAAACTTTAAATTTCGTCTCAAAGAAATAATTTACGTTATAGTTTTGACCAGAACTGTTAATTTCAAACGATTTTATGCCCCCAAACGAGAAAACTTTCACTAAACAGATGCCAAACGTCTTAGTTCGTTTTATAAAAACGACATGTTACAGTTTAAACAAAAAAATTATTTTCGTTGTTGTATCAAAATAATTTATTTCGAATGATTCAATGGAGCGAAACGAGTAAACTTTTATAGGACAGATGCAAAATACCATATTACCACATAAATCGTTATTTTAAAGCAAAGTATTAGCTTTTGCACTTGTTCAATTAAAGTTTGCTTACTTCGAAATATGTAGTCGTCCGAAATAATTTTTTTTTGTCAAAACTATAACGTAATTTGTTCTTTTGAGCTTGAATATAGAGTTTTCATTACGTTTTATAGTAGTTTACTCTACTCTAAGCATAGAATCAAACAGAGTAATCCGCTTTTGTTAAAACTGATACATAATTTGCTCTTATTTTCGAGAATAAGACATTTTCAATATGTTTGATAAAATTTTTCTTGTTTATAGCAAGGAATCGTTTAAAATAAGCTGTATTTGCCTAAACTGATACGTAATTCGATATTTGTGCATGGATACGAAGTTTTCAGTTTCTTTGACGTGAAATTTCTTGTTGCAAAAGGTAATACTTTGCTTTAAAACAACGCTTTATATGGTAATATGTGGTTTTGCATCTGCCCCATAAAAGTTCATTAGTTTCGAATCATAATTTCGTTTGAAATAAACAGTGCTGGTCAAAACTATAACGTAAATTATTTCTTTGAGACGAAATTTAAAGTTTTCATTAAGTTTTATACAAGTTTACTCTATTCTAAGTAAAGGAGTAATCAGGATAAATTGCTTTTATCTAGAGTAATATATAATTTGCAGTTTTCAGCCAGAATAAGACGTTTTTAATCTTTTTAATGTAAGTTTTCGTGTTCAAAACAAAGGATCGTCTAAAATAAGCAGTTTTTGTCCAGACTGAAACGCAATTCGAATTTCTGTGCCTAAATAAGGGGTTTTCAGTTTCTTTGATGTAAGGTTTCTTGTTTGTAACAATGAATTAACAAAAATAATTGGTTTTTATCCAAATTGTGGCATGAATCAGCTTTAAGACTATAACGCAAATCTTTTGTTTTGTGCTAAAATAAGACGTTTTTAGTCAGTTTGATATAAGCTTTCTTGTTCAAAGCAAAATATTGTCGAAAATCAACCGTTTTTGTCTAAACTGAAACAAAATTCGGTGGTTTGTGTCCGAATACAAAGTTTTCAGATTCTTTAATGTTAGGTTTGCTGCTTCTAACAAAGAATCAACGAAAATATTTTGTTTTAATACAAACTGCAATATAAAATGTCTTTATAGGACAAAACATGATGTTTGGCATCTGTTTATTAAAAATTTACTCGTTTGGAAGCATAGAATCATTCCAAATAAGCTATTCTCGTCGAAACTATAATGTAATTAGTATTCTGTGCTAGAATACAGCGTTTTTGTTAAATTTATTAACAATTTTGTCTATTTTAAGCAATGAAACGAATAGGATTAGCTGCCTTTATTTAAAGTGATACATAAATTGCTCTTTTATGCCAGATTAATACGTTTTTAGTCTGTTCGATGTAAGTTTTCTTGTTCAAAGCAAAAGATCGTCTAAAGTAAGCCGTTTTTGTTTGAACTGATGAACAATTCAGACTGAGAGTCAACAAAAATAATTTGTTTTAATCCAAACTGATAATTTTTGACCCTATAAGAGTCCTATAAGAGTCCGAGATACGCCGTTCTCGTCAAGTCTATAACGTAATTCGTTATTTTGTGTCAGAATACGACGTTTTCTGTCTGTTTAATATAAGTTTTTAATAATAATAATAATAATAACAATAATAATAATAATAATAATAATAATAATAATAACAATAATAATAATAATAATAATAATAATAATAATAATAATAATAATAATAATAATAATAATAATAATAATAATAAAAATAATAATAGAAATAAAAGTAAGCTTAGTTTTCTAAGCAAAAATGAAGCTTATTTTGTGTGTTATATGAGCGCTTTCTCATTTCTATGCAAGAAATCATCTGTGATCTGTATTTTTAGGCAAGAAATTGTCTAAAATTAATAACTCATTTTAAAAATGGTATAAAAACATTTACTATACAAAAGTTAATAATAATAATAATAATAATAATAATAATAATAATAGTAATAATAATAATAATAATAATAGTAATAATAATAATAATAATAATAATAATAATAATAATAATAATAGTAATAAAAAAAAAATAATAATAATAATAATAATGATAATAATACTTATAATAATGAATTTCTTTCTAAATTAAAGCTTAGTTTTTCTAAGCAAAAATGATGCTTATTTTGTGTTATATGAGCGTTTTCTCATTTCTATGCAAGAGATCATCTGTGATCTATGTTTTTAGGCAAGAAATTGAATAAAATTAATAACTCATTTTAAAACTGGTATAAAAACATTTACTATACAAAAGTTAATAATAATAATAATAATAATAATAATAATAATAATAATAATAATGATAATAATACTTATAATAATAAATTTCTTTCTAAATTAAAGCTTAGTTTTTCTAAGCAAAAATGATGCTTATTTTGTGTTATCTGAGCGTTTTCTCATTTCTATGCAAGAGATCATCTGTGATCTGTGTTTTTAGGCAAGAAATTGTCTAAAATTAATAACTCATTTTAAAACTGGTATAAAAACATTTACTATACAAAAGTTATAATCGGTCTTTAATAATAATAATATTAATAATAATAATAATAATAATAATAATAATAATAATAATAATAATAATAATAATAGTAATAATAATAATAAAAATAATAGTAATAATAATAATAATAATAAAAATAAAAATAATAGTAGTAGTAAAAGTAAGCTTAGTTTTCTAAGCCAAAATGAAGCTTATTTTGTGTTATATGAGCGTTTTCTCATTTCTATGCAAAAGATCATGTGTGATCTGTGTTTTAAGTTGTGTCAGAATACGACGTTTTCTGTCTGTTTAATATAAGTTTTTAATAATAATAATAATAATAATAATAATAATAATAATAATAATAATAATAATAATAATAATAATAATAATAATAATAATAATAATAATAATAACAATAATAATAATAATAATAATAATAATAATAGTAATAGTAACAAAAGTAATAATAATAATAATACTTTTAAAAAGGAAAAATGGAGCTTATTTTGTGTGTTACATGAGCGTTTTCTCATTTTTATGCAAAAGATCATGTGTGATCTGTGTTTTTAGGCAATCTAAGCCATTTTATAGTTTTTAATATTTAACAAAAATTTGCTTTAAAATAAAATGTTTGAAAAACCGAAATTAAACTAAATTAATTGTGTCTAACACTTTAGTAGAGGAAAAAGGAGGAGACATAAAAGTCACTAAAGTCTTAAAGTTGTCTTTAGTCGTCATATTAATAACAATAACATTTATAATAACAATACTAGTAGTACTAAATTTGCTTATATGCAAGCGCTTAATTAAGGTAACAGTTTTTTTGTTTTTTGCCTATATCTCGAAAACAGTTACTCCTATCAATTTTTACTTTTTCACCAAAATAAAAGGTGATAAAATTTCCTACAAAATAGTTATTTGCATTTTTCATGTAGAACTAACCATAAGCGAGATATAAGTTTGAAAATAATTATTAATTAAAAAAAAGTGTTTTAACAGAAAATGTCTTGTGATTTAAAATACACTTAATTTGTTGGGTCCAATACTTTATTAGAAGAAAAAGGAGGTGACATAAAAGTCACTGAAGTCTTCAGAGTCGTTTTTAAATGCTGCATTTTTGACTTCGTCTCAAACATTGAAAACTGAATTACATTTTTGTTCAGTAACAGTTACAGTTTTCTTATTGGTTTTTTGCTTATATCTCGAAAACAGTTACTCCTATCAAATTTTATCTTTCTTTCAAAATTAAAGCTGATAAAATTTTCAACAAAATAGTTATTTACATTTTTCTTGTAGGACCAAGCATAAACGAGTTATAGAGTTGGATATAAATAATATTTAACAAAAATTTGCTTTAAAATAAAATGCTTGAAAAACCGGAATTAAACTAAATTAATTGTGTCTAACACTTTAGTAGAGGAAAAAGGAGAAGACATAAAAGTCACTAAATGTTTCAGAGTCGTCTTTAGTCGTCATATTAATAACAATAACATTAATAATAATAATACTAATAGTACTAAATTTGCTTATATGCAAACGCTTAATTAACGTAACATTTTTTTGGTTTCTTGCTTATATCTCGAAAACAGTTACTCCTATCAATTTTTATCTTCTTTTCAAAATTAAAGCTAATAAAATTTCCTACAAAATAGTTATTTGCATTTTTTTGTAGGACCAACCATAAGCGAGTTATAGAGTTGGATATAAATAATATTTAACAAAAATTTGCTTTAAAATAAAATGTTTGAAAAACCGAAATTAAACTAAATTAATTGAGTCTAACACTTTAGTAGAGGAAAAAGAAAAAGACATAAAAGTCACTAAAGGTTTCAGAGTTGTCTTTAGTTGTCATATTAATAACAATAACATTAATAATAATAATACTAATAGTACTAAATTTGCTTATATGCAAACGCTTAATTAAGGTAACAGTGTTTTGGTTTCTTGCTTATGTCTCGAAAACAGTTACTCCTATCAATTTTTATCTTTTTACTAAAATTCAAGCTGATAAAATTTCCTACAAAATAGTTATTTGCATTTTTCATGTAGGACTAACCATAAGCGAGATATATGATTGAAAATAATTAATATTTAAAAAAAATGTGCTTTAACAGAAAATGTCTTGTGATTTAAAATACACTTAATTTATTGGGTCCAATACTTTATTAGAAGAAAAAGGAAGTGACATAAAAGTCACTGAAGTCTTCAGAGTCGTTTTTAAATGCTGCAGTTTCGTCTTCGTCTCAAACATTGAAAACTGAATTACATTTTTGTTCAGTAACAGTCACAGTTTTCTTATTGGTTTTTTGCTTATATCTCGAAAACAGTTACTCCTATCAATTTTTATCTTTCTGTCAAAATTAAAGCTGATAAAATTTCCTACAAAATAGTTATTTGCATTTTTCTTGTAGGACCAACCATAAGCGAGTTATAGAGTTGGATATAAATAATATTTAACAAAAATTTGCTTTAAAATAAAATGTTTGAAAAACTGAAATTAAACTAATTTAATTGTGTCTAACACTTTAGTAGAGGAAAAAGAAGAAGACATAAAAGTCACTAAAGGTTTCAAAGTTGTCTTTAATCGTCATATTAATAACAATAACATTAATAATAATAATACTAATAGTACTAAATTTGCTTATATGCAAACGCTTAATTAAGGTAACAGTGTTTTGGTTTCTTGCTCATATCTCGAAAACAGTTACTTCTATCAATTTTTATCTTTTTTCTGAATTTCAAGCTGATAAAATTTCCTACAAAATAGTTATTTGCATTTTTTATGTAGGACTAACCATAAGCGAGATATAAGATTGAAAATAATTAATATTTAAAAAAGAAGTGCTTTAACAGAAAATGTCTTGTGATTTAAAATACACTTAATTTATTAGGTTCAATACTTTATTAAAAAAAAAAAAAGGGGGTGACATATAAGTCACTGAAGTCTTCAGAGTCGATTTTAAATGCTGCATTTTCGTCTTCGTCTCAAACATTGAAAACTGAATTACATTTTTGTTCTGAAACGGTAACAGTTTTTACTTTGGTTTTTTGCTTATATCTCGAAAACAGTTACTCCTATCAATTTTTATCTTTCTTTCAAAATTAAAGCTGATAACATTTCCTACAAAATAGTTATTTGCATTTTTCTTGTAGGACCAACCATAAGCGAGTTATAAAGTTGGATATAAATAATATTTAACAAAAACTTGCTTAAAAATAAAATGTTTGAAATACTGAAATTAAACTAAATTAATTGTGTCTAACACTTTAGTAGAGAAAAAAGAAAAAGACATAAAAGTCACCAAAGTCTTCAGAATCGTTTTTAGTCGTCATATTAATAACAATAACATTAATAATAATAATACTAATAGTACTAAATCTGCTTATATGCAAGCGCTTTATTAAGGTAACAGTTTTTTGGTTTCTTGCTTATATCTCGAAAACAGTTACTCCTATGAATTTTTGTCTTTCTTTCAAAATTAAAGCTGATAAAATATTCTACAAAATAATTAATTGCATTTTTCTTGTAGGACCAACCATAAGCGAGTTATGGAGTTGGATATAAATAATATTTAACAAAAATTTGCTTTAAAATAAAATGTTTGAAAAACTGAAATTAAACTAATTTAACTGTGTCTAACACTTTAGTAGAGAAAAAAGGAAAAGACATAAAAGTCACTAAAGGTTTCAGAGTTGTCTTTAGTTGTCATATTAATAACAATAACATTAATAATAATAATACTAATAGTACTAAATTTGCTTATATGCAAACGCTTAATTAAGGTAACAGTGTTTTGGTTTCTTGCTTATATCTCGAAAACAGTTACTCCTATCAATTTTTATCTTTTTACTAAAATTTAAGCTGATAAAATTTCCTACAAAATAGTTATTTGCATTTTTCATGTAGGACTAACCATAAGCGAGATATATGATTGAAAATAATTAATATTTTAAAAAAAAGTGCTTTAACAGAAAATGTCTTGTGATTTAAAATACACTTAATTTATTGGGTCCAATACTTTATTAGAAGAAAAAGGAAGTGACATAAAAGTCACTGAAGTCTTCAGAGTCGTTTTTAAATGCTGCAGTTTCGTCTTCGTCTCAAACATTGAAAACCGAATTACATTTTTGTTCAGTAACAGTCACAGTTTTCTTATTGGTTTTTTGCTTATATCTCGAAAACAGTTACTCTTATCAATTTTTATCATTCTTTCAAAATTAAAGCTGATAAAATTTCCTACAAAATAGTTATTTGCATTTTTCTTGTAGGACCAACCATAAGCGAGTTATAGAGTTGGATATAAATAATATTTAACAAAAATTTGCTTTAAAATAAAAATGTTTGAAAAACTGAAATTAAACTAATTTAATTGTGTCTAACACTTTAGTAGAGGAAAAAGAAGAAGACATAAAAGTCACTAAAGGTTTCAAAGTTGTCTTTAATCGTCATATTAATAACAATAACATTAATAATAATAATACTAATAGTACTAAATTTGCTTATATGCAAACGCTTAATTAAGGTAACAGTGTTTTGGTTTCTTGCTCATATCTCGAAAACAGTTACTCCTATCAATTTTTATCTTTTTACTAAAATTCAAGCTGATAAAATTTCCTACAAAATAGTTATTGGCATTTTTTGTGTAGGACTAACCATAAGCGAGATATAAGATTGAAAATAATTAATATTAAAAAAAGAAGTGCTTTAACAGAAAATGTCTTGTGATTTAAAATACACTTAATTTATTAGGTCCAATACTTTATTAAAAAAAAAGGGGGTGACATATAAGTCACTGAAGTCTTCAGAGTCGATTTTAAATGCTGCATTTTCGTCTTCGTCTCAAACATTGAAAACTGAATTACATTTTTGTTCTGAAACGGTAACAGTTTTTACTTTGGTTTTTTGCTTATATCTCGAAAACAGTTACTCCTATCAATTTTTATCTTTCTTTCAAAATTAAAGCTGATAACATTTTCTACAAAATAGTTATTTGCATTTTTCTTGTAGGACCAACCATAAGCGAGTTATAAAGTTGGATATAAATAATATTTAACAAAAACTTGCTTAAAAATAAAATGTTTGAAATACTGAAATTAAACTAAATTAATTGTGTCTAACACTTTAGTAGAGAAAAAAGAAAAAGACATAAAAGTCACCAAAGTCTTCAAAATCGTTTTTAGTCGTCATATTAATAACAATAACATTAATAATAATAATACTAATAGTACTAAATCTGCTTATATGCAAGCGCTTTATTAAGGTAACAGTTTTTTGGTTTCTTGCTTATATCTCGAAAACAGTTACTCCTAAGAATTTTTGTCTTTCTTTCAAAATTAAAGCTGATAAAATATTCTACAAAATAGTTATTTGCATTTTTCTTGTAGGACCAACCATAAGCGAGTTATAGAGTTGGATATAAATAATATTTAACAAAAATTTGCTTTAAAATAAAATGTTTGAAAAACTGAAATTAAACTAATTTAACTGTGTCTAACACTTTAGTAGAGAAAAAAGGAAAAGACATAAAAGTCACTAAAGGTTTCAGAGTTGTCTTTAGTTGTCATATTAATAACAATAACATTAATAATAATAATACTAATAGTACTAAATTTGCTTATATGCAAACGCTTAATTAAGGTAACAGTGTTTTGGTTTCTTGCTTATATCTCGAAAACAGTTACTCCTATCAATTTTTATCTTTTTACTAAAATTCAAGCTGATAAAATTTCCTACAAAATAGTTATTTGCATTTTTCATGTAGGACTAACCATAAGCGAGATATATGATTGAAAATAATTAATATTTAAAAAAAAAGTGCTTTAACAGAAAATGTCTTGTGATTTAAAATACACTTAATTTATTGGGTCCAATACTTTATTAGAAGAAAAAGGAAGTGACATAAAAGTCACTGAAGTCTTCAGAGTCGTTTTTAAATGCTGCAGTTTCGTCTTCGTCTCAAACATTGAAAACCGAATTACATTTTTGTTCAGTAACAGTCACAGTTTTCTTATTGGTTTTTTGCTTATATCTCGAAAACAGTTACTCCTATCAATTTCTATCTTTCTTTTAAAATTAAAGCTGATAAAGCTTTCTACAAAATAGTTGTTTGCATTTTTCTTGTAGGACCAACCATAAGCGAGTTATAGAGTTGGATATAAATAATATTTAACAAAAATTTGCTTTAAATAAAATGTTTGAAAAACCGAAATTAAACTAAATTAATTGAGTCTAACACTTTAGTAGAAAAAAAAGAAAAAGACATAAAAGTCACCAACGTCTTCAGAATCGTTTTTAGTCGTCATATTAATAACAATAACGTTAATAATAATAATACTAATAGTACTAAATCTGCTTATATGCAAACGCTTTATTAAGGTAACAGTGTTTTGGTTTCTTGCTTATATCTCGAAAACAGTTACTCCTATCAATTTTTATTTTTTTACTAAAATTCAAGCTGATAAAATTTCCTACAAAATAGTTATTTGCATTTTTCATGTAGGACTAACCATAAGCGAGATATATGATTGAAAATAATTAATATTTAAAAAAAAAGTGCTTCAACAGAAAATGTCTTGTGATTTAAAATACACTTAATTTATTGGGTCCAATACTTTTTTAGAAGAAAAAGAAAGTGACATAAAAGTCACTGAAGTCTTCAGAGTCGTTTTTAAATGCTGCAGTTTCGTCTTCGTCTCAAACATTGAAAACTGAATTACATTTTTGTTCAGTAACAGTCACTGTTTTCTTATTGGTTTTTTGCTTATATCTCGAAAACAGTTACTCCTATCAATTTTTATCTTTCTGTCAAAATTAAAGCTGATAAAATTTCCTACAAAATAGTTATTTGCATTTTTCTTGTAGGACCAACCATAAGCGAGTTATAGAGTTGGATATAAATAATATTTAACAAAAATTTGCTTTAAAATAAAATGTTTGAAAAACTGAAATTAAACTAATTTAATTGTGTCTAACACTTTAGTAGAGGAAAAAGAAGAAGACATAAAAGTCACTAAAGGTTTCAAAGTTGTCTTTAATCGTCATATTAATTTGTAGCAAAAACTCCTGATAAGTTCTATATGAATAGGGACCACGTCGCATTTAATTTTAAAAAAGCAAATTTTGATTGTCTATACACTACTTTACAGGTAGTTGATTGGTCCGAACTGGAGAAGTTTAGCGATGTGAATGAGGCATGTCGAGTTTTTTATGAAACCCTTTACAATTGTTTTGAGTTATCTGTTCCAAAACTATTTTGTCGTAAAAACCATCGCACATTTCCTACTTGGTTCAACACTGACATTATCAATTGTCTACGTCGTAAATCTAACATTTTAAAGAAATATCGTCGAACTAAAAATATCCATTTCTATGAGGAGTTTAAGAAACTTCGATCTCTTTCAAAATCCCTAATAACTACTGCCTATTCTCAATACATCGGCCACATGGAAAACACTATCTCCAAAGATCCAAAGAAATTCTGGTCTTTTGTTCAAGCTAAAAAGCGTAACTCTAGAATTCCGTGTGTGTTGTATCATAATGGTAATGCAATATCAAATCCTAATGATATAGTAAATAGTTTCGCTAATTTCTTCAAAAGTGTTTTTTCTGACATGACATTGACTTCAGATAGTCCCTCGATGATGACGAATCTAAATAGTTTTATTACTGTGAACGAGATTAATGAGCATGAAATAATCCGGGTATTAAAGCGATCTAAAGACACACTTACTGCTGGTTGTGATGGTATCCCCAGCTTTTTATTAAGGGATTGTGCACATATTTTTTCTAAACCACTCGTATACATTTTTAATTTAATATTGCAAACTTCGACGTTTCCTAACATATGGAAAATAGCACACGTTTGTCCTGTCTTCAAAACGGGTGATATAACACAAATTCAAAACTACAGGCCAATTTCAATCTTGTGTAATTTCTCGAAAGTTTTTGAGTCAATTATTTACGACCGCATCTACTCTTCTGTAAAAAGATTTATATCACCTTCGCAGCATGGATTTGTTGAAAAAAGATCAACTGTTACAAATCTAGCCTGTTTTACTCAGTTCATATCTGACGCTTTGGACAGAAAAGGTCAGGTTGATGTCATTTATATGGACTTCAAAAAAGCATTTGATCAAATTGATCATCAGCTGTTATTGTTAAAACTTGATCAGTATGGTTTCTCCGGTTCTTTGCTATCCCTAATAAAATCTTATCTTGCTAATCGAGAGCAAAGGGTTAAATATCGTAACTACATTTCGGATAGTTACGTTGCAACTTCGGGTGTGCCGCAAGGTTCCAATCTTGGACCCTTATTGTTTTTGCTTTTCATTAATGATATATGTGGTTCTTTATCAACATGCGCTAAACTTCTCTTTGCCGATGATCTTAAAATTTACACAGAAATAAAATCTATAGAGGACTGCCTCACTTTACAGAACAATATTAACGCAGTAGTGAAATGGTGTAATGAAAATCGCCTTTATCTAAACCCATCCAAATGTAACGTTATGTCTTACACTAAAAAGCGCGAATTCCTTGAATTTGTATATGATATTTCGTCCGTTACACTGCATCGTACCTTTATTATTAAAGATTTGGGAGTTATTTTCGATACTGAACTCGCATTCAGTGAGCATATTAGGGATGTTACGGCTAGAGCGATTAAGTCATATGGATTCATCTATAGAAATTGTCGAGATTTTAAGAACTTATCAGTTATGAAGACCCTATTCTTCTCGTTAGTTAGAAGCAAACTGGAATACGGCGCACTTATTTGGCACCCGATTTATAAAATCCATATAGATCAACTCGAAAACATACAGCGACGATTCCTAAAATTCCTAGTTTTTATAATAGATGGAAATTATCCTATAAGGGGCTATGACCAGAACTTGCTTTTGAATAGATTCGGTCTCCAATCTTTACAGTTTCGCCGTATTTGTATTATAATTAAATTTCTGTATAATTTAATTAATAATAACATCGACTGTTCTTGGCTATTAAATATGTTAAATTTTGCTGTTCCACGTTTAAACTCCAGACAAGCCATGACATTTTATCCTATAGCGAGAAGGACCAATGTAGCTGATAAGTCTCCTATCGTATTAATGACTACCCTATTTAATAATGTATGTAAAGACGGTGATATCAACTATGATTCGTGGCGGAAGATTGTTTCGTCTATATCATTAGTATAGTATTAGTGTAGTTCTAAGTTTTTGTATATATTTACTGTAAATGGGATTCCTGTAGTAAATAAAGACTTATTATTATTATTATTATTATTATTATTAATAACAATAACATTAATAATAATAATACTAATAGTACAAAATTTGCTTATATGCAAACGCTTAATTAAGGTAACAGTGTTTTGGTTTCTTGCTCATATCTCGAAAACAGTTACTCCTATCAATTTTTATTTTTTTACTAAAATTTAAGCTGATAAAATTTCCTACAAAATAGTTATTTGCATTTTTTATGTAGGACTAACCATAAGCGAGATATAAGATTGAAAATAATTAATATTTAAAAAAGAAGTGCTTTAACAGAAAATGTCTTGTGATTTAAAATACACTTAATTTATTAGGTCCAATACTTTATTAAAAAAAAAAAGGAAGTGACATATAAGTCACTGAAGTCTTCAGAGTCGATTTTAAATGCTGCATTTTCGTCTTCGTCTCAAACATTGAAAACTGAATTACATTTTTGTTCTGAAACGGTAACAGTTTTTACTTTGGTTTTTTGCTTATATCTCGAAAACAGTTACTCCTATCAATTTTTATCTTTTTTCAAAATTAAAGCTGATAACATTTCCTACAAAATAGTTATTTGCATTTTTCTTGTAGGACCAACCATAAGCGAGTTATAAAGTTGGATATAAATAATATTTAACACAAACTAGTTAAAAATAAAATGTTTGAAAAACTGAAATTAAACTAAATTAATTGTGTCTAACACTTTAGTAGAGAAAAAAGAAAAAGACATAAAAGTCACCAAAGTCTTCAGAATCGTTTTTAGTCGTCATATTAATAACAATAACATTAATAATAATAATACTAATAGTACTAAATCTGCTTATATGCAAGCGCTTTATTAAGGTAACAGTTTTTTGGTTTCTTGCTTATATCTCGAAAACAGTTACTCCTATGAATTTTTGTCTTTCTTTCAAAATTAAAGCTGATAAAATATTCTACAAAATAGTTAATTGCATTTTTCTTGTAGGACCAACCATAAGCGAGTTATAGAGTTGGATATAAATAATATTTAACAAAAATTTGCTTTAAAATAAAATGTTTGAAAAACTGAAATTAAACTAATTTTACTGTGTCTAACACTTTAGTAGAGAAAAAACGAAAAGACATAAAAGTCACTTAAGGTTTCAGAGTTGTCTTTAGTTGTCATATTAATAACAATAACATTAATAATAATAATACTAATAGTTCTAAATTTGCTTATATGCAAACGCTTAATTAAGGTAACAGTGTTTTGGTTTCTTGCTTATATCTCGAAAACAGTTACTCCTATCAATTTTTATCTTTTTACTAAAATTCAAGCTGATAAAATTTCCTTCAAAATAGTTATTTGCATTTTTCATGTAGGACTAACCATAAGCGAGATATATGATTGAAAATAATTAATATTTAAAAAAAAAGTGCTTTAACAGAAAATGTCTTGTGATTTAAAATACACTTAATTTATTGGGTCCAATACTTTATTAGAAGAAAAAGGAAGTGACATAAAAGTCACTGAAGTCTTCAGAGTCGTTTTTAAATGCTGCAGTTTCGTCTTCGTCTCAAACATTGAAAACCGAATTACATTTTTGTTCAGTAACAGTCACAGTTTTCTTATTGGTTTTTTGCTTATATCTCGAAAACAGTTACTCCTATCAATTTTTATCTTTCTTTCAAAATTAAAGCTGATAAAATTTCCTACAAAATAGTTATTTGCATTTTTCTTGTACGACCAACCATAAGCGAGTTATAGAGTTGGATATAAATAATATTTAACAAAAATTTGCTTTAAAATAAAATGTTTGAAAAACTGAAATTAAACTAATTTAATTGTGTCTAACACTTTAGTAGAGGAAAAAGAAGAAGACATAAAAGTCACTAAAGGTTTCAAAGTTGTCTTTAATCGTCATATTAATAACAATAACATTAATAATAATAATACTAATAGTACTAAATTTGCTAATATGCAAACGCTTAATTAAGGTAACAGTGTTTTGGTTTCTTGCTCATATCTCGAAAACAGTTACTCCTATCAACTTTTATCTTTTTACTAAAATTCAAGCTGATAAAATTTCCTACAAAATAATTATTTGCATTTTTTATGTAGGACTAACCATAAGCGAGATATAAGATTGAAAATAATTAATATTTAAAAAAGAAGTGCTTTAACAGAAAATGTCTTGTGATTTAAAATACACTTAATTTATTAGGTCCAATACTTTATTAGAAAAAAAGGGGGTGACATATAAGTCACTAAAGTCTTCAGAGTCGATTTTAAATGCTGCATTTTCGTCTTCGTCTCAAACATTGAAAACTGAATTACATTTTTGTTCTGAAACGGTAACAGTTTTTACATTGGTTTTTTACTTATATCTCGAAAACAGTTACTCCTATCAATTTTTATCTTTTTTTCAAAATTAAAGCTGATAACATTTCCTACAAAATAGTTATTTGCATTTTTCTTGTAGGACCAACCATAAGCGAGTTATAAAGTTGGATATAAATAATATTTAACAAAAACTTGCTTAAAAATAAAATGTTTGAAATACTGAAATTAAACTAAATTAATTGTGTCTAACACTTTAGTAGAGAAAAAAGAAAAAGACATAAAAGTCACCAAAGTCTTCAGAATCGTTTTTAGTCGTCATATTAATAACAATAACATAAATAATAATAATACTAATAGTACTAAATCTGCTTATATGCAAGCGCTTTATTAAGGTAACAGTTTTTTGGTTTCTTGCTTATATCTCGAAAACAGTTACTCCTATAAATTTTTGTCTTTTTTTCAAAATTAAAGCTGATAAAATTTCCTACAAAATAGTTATTTGCATTTTTCTTGTAGGACCAACCATAAGCGAGTTATAGAGTTGGATATAAATACTTTTTAACAAAAATTTGCTTTAAAATAAAATGTTTGAAAAACTGAAATTAAACTAATTTAATTGTGTCTAACACTTTAGTAGAGGAAAAAAGAAAAGACATAAAAGTCACTAAAGGTTTCAGAGTTGTCTTTAGTTGTCATATTAATAACAATAACATTAATAATAATAATACTAATAGTACTAAATTTGCTTATATGCAAACGCTTAATTAAGGTAACAGTGTTTTGGTTTCTTGCTTATATCTCGAAAACAGTTACTCCTATCAATTTTTATCTTTTTACTAAAATTCAAGCTGCTAAATTTCCTATAAAATAGTTATTTGCATTTTTCATGTAGGACTAACCATAAGCGAGATATATGATTGAAAATAATTAATATTTAAAAAAAAAGTGCTTTAACAGAAAATGTCTTGTGATTTAAAATACACTTAATTTATTGGGTCCAATACTTTATTAGAAGAAAAAGGAAGTCACATAAAAGTCACTGAAGTCTTCAGAGTCGTTTTTAAATGCTGCAGTTTCGTTTTCGTCTCAAACATTGAAAACCGAATTACATTTTTGTTCAGTAACAGTCACAGTTTTCTTATTGGTTTTTTGCTTATATCTCGAAAACAGTTACTCCCATCAATTTTTATCTTTCTTCCAAAATTAAAGCTGATAAAATTTCCTACAAAATAGTTATTTGCATTTTTCTTGTAGGACCAACCATAAGCGAATTATAGAGTTGGATATAAATAATATATCACAAAAATTTGCTTTAAAATAAAATGTTTGAAAAACTGAAATTAAACAAATTTAACTGTGTCTAACACTTTAGTAGAGGAAAAAGGAAAAGACATAAAAGTCACTAAAGGTTTCAGAATTGTCTTTAAATGTCATATTAATAACAATAACATTAATAATAATAATACTAATAGTACTAAATTTGCTTATATGCAAACGCTTAATTAAGGTAACAGTGTTTTGGTTTCTTGCTTATATCTCGAAAACAGTTACTCCTATCAATTTTTATCTTTTTACTAAAATTCAAGCTGATAAAATTTCCTACAAAATAGTTATTTGCATTTTTCATGTAGGACTAACCATAAGCGAGATATAAGTTTGAAAATAATTAATATTTAAAAAAAAAGTGCTTTAACAGAAAATGTCTTGTGATTTAAAATACACTTAATTTATTAGGTCCAATACTTTATTAGAAGAAAAAGGGGGTGACATATAAGTCACTGAAGTCTTCAGAGTCGATTGTAAATGCTGCATTTTCGTCTTCGTCTCAAACATTGAAAACTGAATTACATTTTTGTTCTGAAACGGTAACAGTTTTCACTTTGGTTTTTTGCTTATATCTCGAAAACAATTACTCCTATCAGTTTTTATCTTTTTTTCAAAATAAAGCTGATAAAATTTCCTACAAAATAGTTATTTGCATTTTTCTTGTAGGACCAACCATCAGCGAGTTATAAAGTTGGATATAAATAATATTTAACAAAAACTTGCTTAAAAATTAAATGTTTGAAATACTGAAATTATATAATACTATTAGTATTATTATTATTAATGTTATTGTTATTAATATGACGACTAAAAACGATTCTGAAGACTTTGGTAACTTTTATGTCTTTTTCTTTTTTCTCTACTAAAGTGTTAGACACAATTAATTTAGTTTAATTTCAGTATTTCAAACATTTAATTTTTAAGCAAGTTTTTGTTAAATATTATTTATATCCAACCTTATAACTCGCTTATGGTTGGTCCTACAAGAAAAATGCAAATAACTATTTTGTAGGAAATTTTATCAGCTTTATTTAAAAAAATAAATAAAAACTGATAGGAGTAATTGTTTTCGAGATATAAGCAAAAAACCAAAGTGAAAACTGTTACCGTTTCAGAACAAAAATGTAATTCAGTTTTCAATGTTTGAGACGAAGACGAAAATGCAGCATTTACAATCGACTCTGAAGACTTCAGTGACTTATATGTCACCCCCTTTTTCTTCTAATAAAGTATTGGACCTAATAAATTAAGTGTATTTTAAATCACAAGACATTTTCTGTTAAAGCACTTTTTTTTTAAATATTAATTATTTTCAAACTTATATCTCGCTTATGGTTAGTCCTACATGAAAAATTCAAATAACTATTTTGTAGGAAATTTTATCAGCTTGAATTTTAGTAAAAAGATAAAAATTGATAGGAGTAACTGTTTTCGAGATATAAGCAAGAAACCAAAACACTGTTACCTTAATTAAGCGTTTGCATATAAGCAAATTTAGTACTATTAGTATTATTATTATTAATGTTATTGTTATTAATATGACAACTAAAGACAACTCTGAAACCTTTAGTGACTTTTATGTCTTTTCCTTTTTCCTCTACTAAAGTGTTAGACACAGTTAAATTAGTTTAATTTCAGTTTTTCAAACATTTTATTTTAAAGCAAATTTTTGTTATATATCATTTATATCCAACTCTATAACTCGCTTATGGTTGGTCCTACAAGAAAAATGCAAATAACTATTTTGTAGAATATTTTATCAGCTTTAATTTTGAAAGAAAGACAAAAATTCATAGGAGTAACTGTTTTCGAGATATAAGCAAGAAACCAAAAAACTGTTACCTTAATAAAGCGCTTGCATATAAGCAGATTTAGTACTGTTAATATTATTATTATTAATGTTATTGTTATTAATATGACGACTAAAAACGATTCTGAAGACTTTGGTGACTTTTATGTCTTTTTCTTTTTTCTCTACTAAAGTGTTAGACACAATTAATTTAGTTTAATTTCAGTATTTCAAACATTTTATTTTTAAGCAAGTTTTTGTTAAATATTATTTATATCCAACTTTATAACTCGCTTATGGTTGGTCCTACAAGAAAAATGCAAATAACTATTTTGTAGGAAATGTTATCAGCTTTAATTTTGAAAGAAAGATAAAAATTGATAGGAGTAACTGTTTTCGAGATATAAGCAAAAAACCAATAAGAAAACTGTGACTGTTACTGAACAAAAATGTAATTCGGTTTTCAATGTTTGAGACGAAGACGAAACTGCAGCATTTAAAAACGACTCTGAAGACTTCAGTGACTTTTATGTCACTTCCTTTTTTTTCTAATAAAGTATTGGACCCAATAAATTAAGTGTATTTTAAATCACAAGACATTTTCTGTTAAAGCACTTCTTTTTTAAATATTAATTATTTTCAATCTTCTATCTCGCTTATGGTTAGTCCTACAGAAAAAATGCAAATAACTATTTTGTAGGAAATTTTATCAGCTTGAATTTTAGTAAAAAAATAAAAATTAATAGGAGTAACTGTTTTCGAGATATAAGCAAGAAACCAAAACACTGTTACCTTAATTAAGCGTTTGCATATAAGCAAATTTAGTACTATTAGTATTATTATTATTAATGTTATTGTTATTAATATGACAACTAAAGACAACTCTGAAACCTTTAGTGACTTTTATGTCTTTTCCTTTTTTCTCTACTAAAGTGTTAGACACAGTTAAATTAGTTTAATTTCAGTTTTTCAAACATTTTATTTTAAAGCAAATTTTTGTTAAATATTATTTATATCCAACTCTATAACTCGCTTATGGTTGGTCCTACAAGAAAAATGCAAATAACTATTTTGTAGAATATTTTATCAGCTTTAATTTTGAAAGAAAGACAAAAATTCATAGGAGTAACTGTTTTCGAGATATAAGCAAGAAACCAAAAAACTGTTACCTTAATAAAGCGCTTGCATATAAGCAGATTTAGTACTATTAGTATTATTATTATTAATGTTATTGTTATTAATATGACGACTAAAAACGATTCTGAAGACTTTGGTGACTTTTATGTCTTTTTCTTTTTTCTCTACTAAAGTGTTAGACACAATTAATTTAGCTTAATTTCAGTATTTCAAACATTTTATTTTTAAGCAAGTTTTTGTTAAATATTATTTATATCCAACTTTATAACTCGCTTATGGTTGGTCCTACAAGAAAAATGCAAATAACTATTTTGTAGGAAATGTTATCAGCTTTAATTTTGAAAGAAAGATAAAAATTGATAGGAGTAACTGTTTTCGAGATATGAGCAAGAAACCAAAACACTGTTACCTTAATTAAGCGTTTGCATATAAGCAAATTTAGTACTATTAGTATTATTATTATTAATGTTATTGTTATTAATATGACAATTAAAGACAACTTTGAAACCTTTAGTGACTTTTATGTCTTCTTCTTTTTCCTCTACTAAAGTGTTAGACACAATTAAATTAGTTTAATTTCAGTTTTTCAAACATTTTATTTTAAAGCAAATTTTTGTTAAATATTATTTATATCCAACTCTATAACTCGCTTATGGTTGATCCTACAAGAAAAATGCAAATATCTATTTTGTAGGAAATTTTATCAGCTTTAATTTTGACAGAAAGATAAAAATTGATAGGAGTAACTGTTTTCGAGATATAAGCAAAAAACCAATAAGAAAACTGTGACTGTTACTGAACAAAAATGTAATTCAGTTTTCAATGTTTGAGACGAAGACGAAACTGCAGCATTTAAAAACGACTCTGAAGACTTTAGTGACTTTTATGTCACTTCCTTTTTCTTCTAATAAAGTATTGGACCCAATAAATTAAGTGTATTTTAAATCACAAGACATTTTCTGTTAAAGCACTTTTTTTTTAAATATTAATTATTTTCAATCATATATCTCGCTTATGGTTAGTCCTACATGAAAAATGCAAATAACTATTTTATAGGAAATTTTATCAGCTTGAATTTTAGTAAAAAGATAAAAATTGATAGGAGTAACTGTTTTCGAGATATAAGCAAGAAACCAAAACACTGTTACCTTAATTAAGCGTTTGCATATAAGCAAATTTAGTACTATTAGTATTATTATTATTAATGTTATTGTTATTAATATGACAACTAAAGACAACTCTGAAACCTTTAGTGACTTTTATGTTTTTTTCTTTTTTCTCTACTAAAGTGTTAGACACAATTAAATTAGTTTAATTTCAGTTTTTCAAACATTTTATTTTAAAGCAAATTTTTGTTAAAAATTATTTATATCCAACTCTATAACTCGCTTATGGTTGGTCCTACAAGAAAAATGCAAATAACTATTTTGTAGGAAATTTTATCAGCCTTAATTTTGAAAAAAAGACAAAAATTCATAGGAGTAACTGTTTTCGAGATATAAGCAAGAAACCAAAAAACTGTTACCTTAATAAAGCGCTTGCATATAAGCAGATTTAGTACTATTAGTATTATTATTATTAATGTTATTGTTATTAATATGACGACTAAAAACGATTCTGAAGACTTTGGTGACTTTTATGTCTTTTTCTTTTTTCTCTACTAAAGTGTTAGACACAATTAATTTAGCTTAATTTCAGTATTTCAAACATTTTATTTTTAAGCAAGTTTTTGTTAAATATTATTTATATCCAACTTTATAACTCGCTTATGGTTGGTCCTACAAGAAAAATGCAAATAACTATTTTGTAGGAAATGTTATCAGCTTTAATTTTGAAAGAAAGATAAAAATTGATAGGAGTAATTGTTTTCGAGATATAAGCAAAAAACCAATGTAAAAACTGTTACCGTTTCAGAACAAAAATGTAATTCAATTTTCAATGTTTGAGACGAAGACGAAAATGCAGCATTTAAAATCGACTCTGAAGACTTCAGTGACTTATATGTCACCCCCTTTTTTTCTAATAAAGTATTGGACCTGATAAATTAAGTGTATTTTAAATCACAAGACATTTTCTGTTAAAGCACTTCTTTTTTAAATATTAATTATTTTCAATCTTATATCTCGCTTATGGTTAGTCCTACATAAAAAATGCAAATAATTATTTTGTAGGAAATTTTATCAGCTTGAATTTTAGTAAAAAGATGAAAGTTGATAGGAGTAACTGTTTTCGAGATATGAGCAAGAAACCAAAACACTGTTACCTTAATTAAGCGTTTGCATATAAGCAAATTTAGTACTATTAGTATTATTATTATTAATGTTATTGTTATTAATATGACGATTAAAAACAACTTTGAAACCTTTAGTGACTTTTATGTCTTCTTCTTTTTCCTCTACTAAAGTGTTAGACACAATTAAATTAGTTTAATTTCAGTTTTTCAAACATTTTATTTTAAAGCAAATTTTTGTTAAATATTATTTATATCCAACTCTATAACTCGCTTATGGTTGATCCTACAAGAAAAATGCAAATAACTATTTTGTAGGAAATGTTATCAGCTTTAATTTTGAAAGAAAGATAAAAATTGATAGGAGTAACTGTTTTCGAGATATAAGCAAAAAACCAATAAGAAAACTGTGACTGTTACTGAACAAAAATGTAATTCAGTTTTCAATGTTTGAGACGAAGACGAAACTGCAGCATTTAAAAACGACTCTGAAGACTTCAGTGACTTTTATGTCACTTCCTTTTTCTTCTAATAAAGTATTGGACCCAATAAATTAAGTGTATTTTAAATCACAAGACATTTTCTGTTAAAGCACTTTTTTTTTAAATATTAATTATTTTCAATCATATATCTCGCTTATGGTTAGTCCTACATGAAAAATGCAAATAACTTTTTTATAGGAAATTTTATCAGCTTGAATTTTAGTAAAAAGATAAAAATTGATAGGAGTAACTGTTTTCGAGATATAAGCAAGAAACCAAAACACTGTTACCTTAATTAAGCGTTTGCATATAAGCAAATTTAGTACTATTAGTATTATTATTATTAATGTTATTGTTATTAATATGACAACTAAAGACAACTCTGAAACCTTTAGTGACTTTTATGTCTTTTTCTTTTTCCTCTACTAAAGTGTTAGACACAATTAAATTAGTTTAATTTCAGTTTTTCAAACATTTTATTTTAAAGCAAATTTTTGTTAAAAATTATTTATATCCAACTCTATAACTCGCTTATGGTTGGTCCTACAAGAAAAATGCAAATAACTATTTTGTAGGAAATTTTATCAGCTTTAATTTTGAAAAAAAGACAAAAATTCATAGGAGTAACTGTTTTCGAGATATAAGCAAGAAACCAAAAAACTGTTACCTTAATAAAGCGCTTGCATATAAGCAGATTTAGTACTATTAGTATTATTATTATTAATGTTATTGTTATTAATATGACGACTAAAAACGATTCTGAAGACTTTGGTGACTTTTATGTCTTTTTCTTTTTTCTCTACTAAAGTGTTAGACACAATTAATTTAGCTTAATTTCAGTATTTCAAACATTTTATTTTTAAGCAAGTTTTTGTTAAATATTATTTATATCCAACTTTATAACTCGCTTATGGTTGGTCCTACAAGAAAAATGCAAATAACTATTTTGTAGGAAATGTTATCAGCTTTAATTTTGAAAGAAAGATAAAAATTGATAGGAGTAACTGTTTTCGAGATATAAGCAAAAAACCAATGTAAAAACTGTTACCGTTTCAGAACAAAAATGTAATTCAGTTTTCAATGTTTGAGACGAAGACGAAAATGCAGCATTTAAAATCGACTCTGAAGGCTTCAGTGACTTATATGTCACCCCCTTTTTTTCTAATAAAGTATTGGACCTGATAAATTAAGTGTATTTTAAATCACAAGACATTTTCTGTTAAAGCACTTCTTTTTTAAATATTAATTATTTTCAATCTTATATCTCGCTTATGGTTAGTCCTACATAAAAAATGCAAATAATTATTTTGTAGGAAATTTTATCAGCTTGAATTTTAGTAAAAAGATAAAAGTTGATAGGAGTAACTGTTTTCGAGATATGAGCAAGAAACCAAAACACTGTTACCTTAATTAAGCGTTTGCATATAAGCAAATTTAGTACTATTAGTATTATTATTATTAATGTTATTGTTATTAATATGACGATTAAAGACAACTTTGAAACCTTTAGTGACTTTTATGTCTTCTTCTTTTTCCTCTACTAAAGTGTTAGACACAATTAAATTAGTTTAATTTCAGTTTTTCAAACATTTTATTTTAAAGCAAATTTTTGTTAAATATTATTTATATCCAACTCTATAACTCGCTTATGGTTGGTCCTACAAGAAAAATGCAAATAACTATTTTGTAGGAAATTTTATCAGCTTTAATTTTGACAGAAAGATAAAAATTGATAGGAGTAACTGTTCTCGAGATATAAGCAAAAAACCAATAAGAAAACTGTGACTGTTACTGAACAAAAATGTAATTCAGTTTTCAATGTTTGAGACGAAGACGAAACTGCAGCATTTAAAAACGACTCTGAAGACTTCAGTGACTTTTATGTCACTTCCTTTTTCTTCTAATAAAGTATTGGACCCAATAAATTAAGTGTATTTTAAATCACAAGACATTTTCTGTTAAAGCACTTTTTTTTTTAATTATTAATTATTTTCAATCATATATCTCGCTTATGGTTAGTCCTACATTGCAAATAACTATTTTATAGGAAATTTTATCACCTTGAATTTTAGTAAAAAGATAAAAATTGATAGGAGTAACTGTTTTCGAGATATAAGCAAGAAACCAAAACACTGTTACCTTAATTAAGCGTTTGCATATAAGCAAATTTAGTACTATTAGTATTATTATTATTAATGTTATTGTTATTAATATGACAACTAAAGACAACTCTGAAACCTTTAGTGACTTTTATGTCTTTTCCTTTTTCCTCTACTAAAGTGTTAGACACAATTAAATTAGTTTAATTTCAGTTTTTCAAACATTTTATTTTAAAGCAAATTTTTGTTAAAAAGTATTTATATCAAACTCTATAACTCGCTTATGGTTGGTCCTACAAGAAAAATGCAAATAACTATTTTGTAGGAAATTTTATCAGCTTTAATTTTGAAAAAAAGACAAAAATTCATAGGAGTAACTGTTTTCGAGATATAAGCAAGAAACCAAAAAACTGTTACCTTAATAAAGCGCTTGCATATAAGCAGATTTAGTACTATTAGTATTATTATTATTAAAGTTATTGTTATTAATATGACGACTAAAAACGATTCTGAAGACTTTGGTGACTTTTATGTCTTTTTCTTTTTTCTCTACTAAAGTGTTAGACACAATTAATTTAGTTTAATTTCAGTATTTCAAACATTTTATTTTTAAGCAAGTTTTTGTTAAATATTATTTATATCCAACTTTATAACTCGCTTATGGTTGGTCCCACAAGAAAAATGCAAATAACTATTTTGTAGGAAATGTTATCAGCTTTAATTTTGAAAGAAAGATAAAAATTGATAGGAGTAACTGTTTTCGAGATATGAGCAAGAAACCAAAACACTGTTACCTTAATTAAGCGTTTGCATATAAGCAAATTTAGTACTATTAGTATTATTATTATTAACTTTATTGTTATTAATATGACGATTAAAGACAACTTTGAAACCTTTAGTGACTTTTATGTCTTCTTCTTTTTCCTCTACTAAAGTGTTAGACACAATTAAATTAGTTTAATTTCAGTTTTTCAAACATTTTATTTTAAAGCAAATTTTTGTTAAATATTATTTATATCCAACTCTATAACTCGCTTATGGTTGGTCCTACAAGAAAAATGCAAATATTTATTTTGTAGGAAATTTTATCAGCTTTAATTTTGACAGAAAAATAAAAATTGATAGGAGTAACTGTTTTCGAGATATAAGCAAAAAACGAATAAGAAAACTGTGACTGTTACTGAACAAAAATGTAATTCAGTTTTCAATGTTTGAGACGAAGACGAAACTGCAGCATTTAAAAACGACTCTGAAGACTTCAGTGACTTTTATGTCACTTCCTTTTTCTTCTAATAAAGTATTGGACCCAATAAATTAAGTGTATTTTAAATCACAAGACATTTTCTGTTAAAGCACTTTTTTTTTAAATATTAATTATTTTCAATCATATATCTCGCTTATGGTTAGTCCTAAATGAAAAATGCAAATAACTATTTTATAGGAAATTTTATCAGCTTAAATTTTAGTAAAAAGATAAAAATTGATAGGAGTAACTGTTTTCGAGATATAAGCAAGAAACCAAAACACTGTTACCTTAATTAAGCGTTTGCATATAAGCAAATTTAGTACTATTAGTATTATTATTATTAATGTTATTGTTATTAATATGACAACTAAAGACAACTCTGAAACCTTTAGTGACTTTTATGTCTTTTCCTTTTTTCTCTACTAAAGTGTTAGACACAATTAAATTAGTTTAATTTCAGTTTTTCCAACATTTTATTTTAAAGCAAATTTTTGTTAAATATTATTTATATCCAACTCTATAACTCGCTTATGGTTGGTCCTACAAGAAAAATGCAAATAACTATTTTGTAGAATATTTTATCAGCTTTAATTTTGAAAGAAAGACAAAAATTCATAGGAGTAACTGTTTTCGAGATATAAGCAAGAAACCAAAAAACTGTTACCTTAATAAAGCGCTTGCATATAAGCAGATTTAGTACTATTAGTATTATTATTATTAATGTTATTGTTATTAATATGACGACTAAAAACGATTCTGAAGACTTTGGTGACTTTTATGTCTTTTTCTTTTTTCTCTACTAAAGTGTTAGACACAATTAATTTAGTTTAATTTCAGTATTTCAAACATTTTATTTTTAAGCAAGTTTTTGTTAAATATTATTTATATCAAACTTTATAACTCGCTTATGGTTGGTCCTACAAGAAAAATGCAAATAACTATTTTGTAGGAAATGTTATCAGCTTTAATTTTGAAAGAAAGATAAAAATTTATAGGAGTAACTGTTTTCGAGATATGAGCAAGAAACCAAAACACTGTTACCTTAATTAAGCGTCTGCATATAAGCAAATTTAGTACTATTAGTATTATTATTATTAATGTTATTGTTATTAATATGACGATTAAAGACAACTTTGAAACCTTTAGTGACTTTTATGTCTTCTTCTTTTTCCTCTACTAAAGTGTTAGACACAATTAAATTAGTTTAATTTCAGTTTTTCAAACATTTTATTTTAAAGCAAATTTTTGTTAAATATTATTTATATCCAACTCTATAACTCGCTTATGGTTGGTCCTACAAGAAAAATGCAAATAACTATTATGTAGGAAATTTTATCAGCTTTAATTTTGACAGAAAGATAAAAATTGATAAGAGTAACTGTTTTCGAGATATAAGCAAAAAACCAATAAGAAAACTGTGACTGTTACTGAACAAAAATGTAATTCAGTTTTCAATGTTTGAGACGAAGACGAAACTGCAGCATTTAAAAACGACTCTGAAGACTTCAGTGACTTTTATGTCACTTCCTTTTTCTTCTAATAAAGTATTGGACCCAATAAATTAAGTGTATTTTAAATCACAAGACATTTTCTGTTAAAGCACTTTTTTTTTAAATATTAATTATTTTCAATCATATATCTCGCTTATGGTTAGTCCTACATGAAAAATGCAAATAACTATTTTATAGGAAATTTTATCAGCTTGAATTTTAGTAAAAAGATAAAAATTGATAGGAGTAACTGTTTTCGAGATATAAGCAAGAAACCAAAACACTGTTACCTTAATTAAGCGTTTGCATATAAGCAAATTTAGTACTATTAGTATTATTATTATTAATGTTATTGTTATTAATATGACAACTAAAGACAACTCTGAAACCTTTAGTGACTTTTATGTCTTTTCCTTTTTCCTCTACTAAAGTGTTAGACACAATTAAATTAGTTTAATTTCAGTTTTTCAAACATTTTATTTTAAAGCAAATTTTTGTTAAAAAGTATTTATATTAAACTCTATAACTCGCTTATGGTTGGTCCTACAAGAAAAATGCAAATAACTATTTTGTAGGAAATTTTATCAGCTTTAATTTTGAAAAAAAGACAAAAATTCATAGGAGTAACTGTTTTCGAGATATAAGCAAGAAACCAAAAAACTGTTACCTTAATAAAGCGCTTGCATATAAGCAGATTTAGTACTATTAGTATTATTATTATTAAAGTTATTGTTATTAATATGACGACTAAAAACGATTCTGAAGACTTTGGTGACTTTTATGTCTTTTTCTTTTTTCTCTACTAAAGTGTTAGACACAATTAATTTAGTTTAATTTCAGTATTTCAAACATTTTATTTTTAAGCAAGTTTTTGTTAAATATTATTTATATCCAACTTTATAACTCGCTTATGGTTGGTCCCACAAGAAAAATGCAAATAACTATTTTGTAGGAAATGTTATCAGCTTTAATTTTGAAAGAAAGATAAAAATTGATAGGAGTAACTGTTTTCGAGATATGAGCAAGAAACCAAAACACTGTTACCTTAGTTAAGCGTTTGCATATAAGCAAATTTAGTACTATTAGTATTATTATTATTAATGTTATTGTTATTAATATGACGATTAAAGACAACTTTGAAACCTTTAGTGACTTTTATGTCTTCTTCTTTTTCCTCTACTAAAGTGTTAGACACAATTAAATTAGTTTAATTTCAGTTTTTCAAACATTTTATTTTAAAGCAAATTTTTGTTAAATATTATTTATATCCAACTCTATAACTCGCTTATGGTTGGTCCTACAAGAAAAATGCAAATATTTATTTTGTAGGAAATTTTATCAGCTTTAATTTTGACAGAAAGATAAAAATTGATAGGAGTAACTGTTTTCGAGATATAAGCAAAAAACCAATAAGAAAACTGTGACTGTTACTGAACAAAAATGTAATTCAGTTTTCAATGTTTGAGACGAAGACGAAACTGCAGCATTTAAAAACGACTCTGAAGACTTCAGTGACTTATATGTCACCCCCTTTTTTTCTAATAAAGTATTGGACCTGATAAATTAAGTGTATTTTAAATCACAAGACATTTTCTGTTAAAGCACTTCTTTTTTAAATATTATTTATTTTCAATCTTATATCTCGCTTATGGTTAGTCCTACATAAAAAATGCAAATAATTATTTTGTAGGAAATTTTATCAGCTTGAATTTTAGTAAAAAGATAAAAGTTGATAGGAGTAACTGTTTTCGAGATATGAGCAAGAAACCAAAACACTGTTACCTTAATTAAGCGTTTGCATATAAGCAAATTTAGTACTATTAGTATTATTATTATTAATGTTATTGTTATTAATATGACGATTAAAGACAACTTTGAAACCTTTAGTGACTTTTATGTCTTCTTCTTTTTCCTCTACTAAAGTGTTAGACACAATTAAATTAGTTTAATTTCAGTTTTTCAAACATTTTATTTTAAAGCAAATTTTTGTTAAATATTATTTATATCCAACTCTATAACTCGCTTATGGTTGGTCCTACAAGAAAAATGTAAATAACTATTTTGTAGGAAATTTTATCAGCTTTAATTTTGACAAAAAGATAAAAATTGATAGGAGTAACTGTTTTCGAGATATAAGCAAAAAACCAATAAAAAACTGTGACTGTTACTGAACAAAAATGTAATTCAGTTTTCAATGTTTGAGACGAAGACGAAACTGCAGCATTTAAAAACGACTCTGAAGACTTCAGTGACTTTTATGTCACTTCCTTTTTCTTCTAATAAAGTATTGGACCCAATAAATTAAGTGTATTTTAAATCACAAGGCATTTTCTGTTAAAGCACTTTTTTTTTAAATATTAATTATTTTCAATCATATATCTCGCTTATGGTTAGTCCTACATGAAAAATGCAAATAACTATTTTATAGGAAATTTTATCAGCTTAAATTTTAGTAAAAAGATAAAAATTGATAGGAGTAACTGTTTTCGAGATATAAGCAAGAAACCAAAACACTGTTACCTTAATTAAGCGTTTGCATATAAGCAAATTTAGTACTATTAGTATTATTATTAATGTTATTGTTATTAATATGACAACTAAAGACAACTCTGAAACCTTTAGTGACTTTTATGTCTTTTCCTTTTTCCTCTACTAAAGTGTTAGACACAATTAAATTAGTTTAATTTCAGTTTTTCAAACATTTTATTTTAAAGCAAATTTTTGTTAAAAAGTATTTATATCAAACTCTATAACTCGCTTATGGTTGGTCCTACAAGAAAAATGCAAATAACTATTTTGTAGGAAATTTTATCAGCTTTAATTTTAAAAAAAAGACAAAAATTCATAGGAGTAACTGTTTTCGAGATATAAGCAAGAAACCAAAAAACTGTTACCTTAATAAAGCGCTTGCATATAAGCAGATTTAGTACTATTAGTATTATTATTATTAATGTTATTGTTATTAATATGACGACTAAAAACGATTCTGAAGACTTTGGTGACTTTTATGTCTTTTTCTTTTTTCTCTACTAAAGTGTTAGACACAATTAATTTAGTTTAATTTCAGTATTTCAAACATTTTATTTTTAAGCAAGTTTTTGTTAAATATTATTTATATCCAACTTTATAACTCGCTTATGGTTGGTCCCACAAGAAAAATGCAAATAACTATTTTGTAGGAAATGTTATCAGCTTTAATTTTGAAAGAAAGATAAAAATTGATAGGAGTAACTGTTTTCGAGATATGAGCAAGAAACCAAAACACTGTTACCTTAATTAAGCGTTTGCATATAAGCAAATTTAGTACTATTAGTATTATTATTATTAATGTTATTGTTATTAATATGACGATTAAAGACAACTTTGAAACCTTTAGTGACTTTTATGTCTTCTTCTTTTTCCTCTACTAAAGTGTTAGACACAATTAAATTAGTTTAATTTCAGTTTTTCAAACATTTTATTTTAAAGCAAATTTTTGTTAAATATTATTTATATCCAACTCTATAACTCGCTTATGGTTGGTCCTACAAGAAAAATGCAAATATTTATTTTGTAGGAAATTTTATCAGCTTTAATTTTGACAGAAAGATAAAAATTGATAGGAGTAACTGTTTTCGAGATATAAGCAAAAAACCAATAAGAAAACTGTGACTGTTACTGAACAAAAATGTAATTCAGTTTTCAATGTTTGAGACGAAGACGAAACTGCAGCATTTAAAAACGACTCTGAAGACTTCAGTGACTTTTATGTCACTTCCTTTTTCTTCTAATAAAGTATTGGACCCAATAAATTAAGTGTATTTTAAATCACAAGACATTTTTTGTTAAAGCACTTTTTTTTTAAATATTAATTATTTTCAATCATATATCTCGCTTATGGTTAGTCCTACATGAAAAATGCAAATAACTATTTTATAGGAAATTTTATCAGCTTGAATTTTAGTAAAAAGATAAAAATTGATAGGAGTAACTGTTTTCGAGATATAAGCAAGAAACCAAAACACTGTTACCTTAATTAAGCGTTTGCATATAAGCAAATTTAGTACTATTAGTATTATTATTATTAATGTTATTGTTATTAATATGACAACTAAAGACAACTCTGAAACCTTTAGTGACTTTTATGTCTTTTCCTTTTTCCTCTACTAAAGTGTTAGACACAATTAAATTAGTTTAATTTCAGTTTTTCCAACATTTTATTTTAAAGCAAATTTTTGTTAAAAATTATTTATATCCAACTCTATAACTCGCTTATGGTTGGTCCAACAAGAAAAATGCAAATAACTATTTTGTAGGAAATTTTATCAGCTTTAATTTCGAAAAAAAGACAAAAATTCATAGGAGTAACTGTTTTCGAGATATAAGCAAGAAACCAAAAAACTGTTACCTTAATAAAGCGCTTGCATATAAGCAGATTTAGTACTATTAGTATTATTATTATTAATGTTATTGTTATTAATATGACGACTAAAAACGATTCTGAAGACTTTGGTGACTTTTATGTCTTTTTCTTTTTTCTCTACTAAAGTGTTAGACACAATTAATTTAGTTTAATTTCAGTATTTCAAACATTTTATTTTTAAGCAAGTTTTTGTTAAATATTATTTATATCCAACTTTATAACTCGCTTATGGTTGGTCCTACAAGAAAAATGCAAATAACTATTTTGTAGGAAATGTTATCAGCTTTAATTTTGAAAGAAAAATAAAAATTGATAGGAGTAACTGTTTTCGAGATATAAGCAAAAAACCAATGTAAAAACTGTTACCGTTTCAGAACAAAAATGTAATTCAGTTTTCAATGTTTGAGACGAAGACGAAAATGCAGCATTTAAAATCGACTCTGAAGAATTCAGTGACTTATATGTCACCCCCTTTTTTTCTAATAAAGTATTGGACCTAATAAATTAAGTGTATTTTAAATCACAAGACATTTTCTGTTAAAGCACTTCTTTTTTAAATATTAATTATTTTCAATCTTATATCTCGCTTATGGTTAGTCCTACATAAAAAATGCAAATAATTATTTTGTAGGAAATTTTATCAGCTTGAATTTTAGTAAAAAGATAAAAGTTGATAGGAGTAACTGTTTTCGAGATATGAGCAAGAAACCAAAACACTGTTACCTTAATTAAGCGTTTGCATATTAGCAAATTTAGTACTATTAGTATTATTATTATTAATGTTATTGTTATTAATATGACGATTAAAGACAACTTTGAAACCTTTAGTGACTTTTATGTCTTCTTCTTTTTCCTCTACTAAAGTGTTAGACACAATTAAATTAGTTTAATTTCAGTTTTTCAAACATTTTATTTTAAAGCAAATTTTTGTTAAATATTATTTATATCCAACTCTATAACTCGCTTATGGTTGGTCCTACAAGAAAAATGCAAATATTTATTTTGTAGGAAATTTTATCAGCTTTAATTTTGACAGAAAGATAAAAATTGATAGGAGTAACTGTTTTCGAGATATAAGCAAAAAACCAATAAGAAAACTGTGACTGTTACTGAACAAAAATGTAATTCAGTTTTCAATGTTGGAGACGAAGACGAAACTGCAGCATTTAAAAACGACTCTGAAGACTTCAGTGACTTTTATGTCACTTCCTTTTTCTTCTAATAAAGTATTGGACCCAATAAATTAAGTGTATTTTAAATCACAAGACATTTTCTGTTAAAGCACTTTTTTTTTAAATATTAATTATTTTCAATCATATATCTCGCTTATGGTTAGTCCTACATGAAAAATGCAAATAACTATTTTATAGGAAATTTTATCAGCTTGAATTTTAGTAAAAAGATAAAAATTGATAGGAGTAACTGTTTTCGAGATATAAGCAAGAAACCAAAACACTGTTACCTTAATTAAGCGTTTGCATATAAGCAAATTTAGTACTATTAGTATTATTATTATTAATGTTATTGTTATTAATATGACAACTAAAGACAACTCTGAAACCTTTAGTGACTTTTATGTCTTTTCCTTTTTCCTCTACTAAAGTGTTAGACACAATTAAATTAGTTTAATTTCAGTTTTTCCAACATTTTATTTTAAAGCAAATTTTTGTTAAAAATTATTTATATCCAACTCTATAACTCGCTTATGGTTGGTCCAACAAGAAAAATGCAAATAACTATTTTGTAGGAAATTTTATCAGCTTTAATTTTGAAAAAAAGACAAAAATTCATAGGAGTAACTGTTTTCGAGATATAAGCAAGAAACCAAAAAACTGTTACCTTAATAAAGCGCTTGCATATAAGCAGATTTAGTACTATTAGTATTATTATTATTAATGTTATTGTTATTAATATGACGACTAAAAACGATTCTGAAGACTTTGGTGACTTTTATGTCTTTTTCTTTTTTCTCTACTAAAGTGTTAGACACAATTAATTTAGTTTAATTTCAGTATTTCAAACATTTTATTTTTAAGCAAGTTTTTGTTAAATATTATTTATATCCAACTTTATAACTCGCTTATGGTTGGTCCTACAAGAAAAATGCAAATAACTATTTTGTAGGAAATGTTATCAGCTTTAATTTTGAAAGAAAAATAAAAATTGATAGGAGTAACTGTTTTCGAGATATAAGCAAAAAACCAATGTAAAAACTGTTACCGTTTCAGAACAAAAATGTAATTCAGTTTTCAATGTTTGAGACGAAGACGAAAATGCAGCATTTAAAATCGACTCTGAAGAATTCAGTGACTTATATGTCACCCATTTTTTTTCTAATAAAGTATTGGACCTAATAAATTAAGTGTATTTTAAATCACAAGACATTTTCTGTTAAAGCACTTCTTTTTTAAATATTAATTATTTTCAATCTTATATCTCGCTTATGGTTAGTCCTACATAAAAAATGCAAATAATTATTTTGTAGGAAATTTTATCAGCTTGAATTTTAGTAAAAAGATAAAAGTTGATAGGAGTAACTGTTTTCGAGATATGAGCAAGAAACCAAAACACTGTTACCTTAATTAAGCGTTTGCATATTAGCAAATTTAGTACTATTAGTATTATTATTATTAATGTTATTGTTATTAATATGACGATTAAAGACAACTTTGAAACCTTTAGTGACTTTTATGTCGTCTTCTTTTTCCTCTACTAAAGTGTTAGACACAATTAAATTAGTTTAATTTCAGTTTTTCAAACATTTTATTTTAAAGCAAATTTTTGTTAAATATTATTTATATCCAACTCTATAACTCGCTTATGGTTGGTCGTACAAGAAAAATGCAAATAACTATTTTGTAGGAAATTTTATCAGCTTTAATTTTGAAAGAAAGATAAAAATTGATAGGAGTAACTGTTTTCGAGATATAAGCAAAAAACCAATAAGAAAACTGTGACTGTTACTGAACAAAAATGTAATTCGGTTTTCAATGTTTGAGACGAAGACGAAACTGCAGCATTTAAAAGCGACTCTGAAGACTTTAGTGACTTTTATGTCACTTCCTTTTTTTTCTAATAAAGTATTGGACCCAATAAATTAAGTGTATTTTAAATCACAAGACATTTTCTGTTAAAGCACTTTTTTTTTAAATATTAATTATTTTCAATCATATATCTCGCTTATGGTTAGTCCTACATGAAAAATGCAAATAACTATTTTGTAGGAAATTTTATCAGCTTGAATTTTAGTAAAAAGATAAAAATTGATAGGAGTAACTGTTTTCGAGATATAAGCAAGAAACCAAAACACTGTTACCTTAATTAAGCGTTTGCATATAAGCAAATTTAGAACTATTAGTATTATTATTATTAATGTTATTGTTATTAATATGACAACTAAAGACAACTCTGAAACCTTTAGTGACTTTTATGTCTTTTCGTTTTTTCTCTACTAAAGTGTTAGACACAGTAAAATTAGTTTAATTTCAGTTTTTCAAACATTTTATTTTAAAGCAAATTTTTGTTAAATATTAAAAACTATAAATTGGCTTAGATTGCCTAAAAACACAGATCACACATGATCTTTTGCATAAAAATGAGAAAACGCTCATGTAACACACAAAATAAGCTCCATTTTTCCTTTTTAAAAGTATTATTATTATTATTACTTTTGTTACTATTACTATTATTATTATTATTATTATTATTATTATTATTATTATTATTATTATTATTATTGTTATTATTATTATTATTATTATTATTATTATTATTATTATTATTATTATTATTATTATTATTATTATTATTATTATTATTATTATTAAAAACTTATATTAAACAGACAGAAAACGTCGTATTCTGACACAACTTAAAACACAGATCACACATGATCTTTTGCATAGAAATGAGAAAACGCTCATATAACACAAAATAAGCTTCATTTTGGCTTAGAAAACTAAGCTTACTTTTACTACTACTATTATTTTTATTTTTATTATTATTATTATTATTACTATTATTTTTATTATTATTATTACTATTATTATTATTATTATTATTATTATTATTATTATTATTATTAATATTATTATTATTAAAGACCGATTATAACTTTTGTATAGTAAATGTTTTTATACCAGTTTTAAAATGAGTTATTAATTTTAGACAATTTCTTGCCTAAAAACACAGATCACAGATGATCTCTTGCATAGAAATGAGAAAACGCTCAGATAACACAAAATAAGCATCATTTTTGCTTAGAAAAACTAAGCTTTAATTTAGAAAGAAATTTATTATTATAAGTATTATTATCATTATTATTATTATTATTATTATTATTATTATTATTATTATTATTATTATTATTATTAAAAACTTATATTAAACAGACAGAAAACGTTATTATTAATAATATTATTATTAACTTTTGTATAGTAAATGTTTTTATACCAGTTTTAAAATGAGTTATTAATTTTAGACAATTTCTTGCCTAAAAATACAGATCACAGATGATTTCTTGCATAGAAATGAGAAAGCGCTCATATAACACACAAAATAAGCTTCATTTTTGCTTAGAAAACTAAGCTTACTTTTATTTCTATTATTATTATTATTATTATTATTATTATTATTATTATTATTATTATTATTATTATTATTATTATTATTATTATTATTATTATTATTATTATTATTATTATTATTATTATTATTATTATTATTATTATTGTTATTATTATTATTATTATTGTTATTATTATTATTATTATTAAAAACTTATATTAAACAGACAGAAAACGTCGTATTCTGACACAAAAAAACGAATGACGTTATAGACTTGACGAGAACGGCGTATCTCGGACTCTTATAGGACTCTTATAGGGTCAAAAATTATCAGTTTGGATTAAAACAAATTATTTTTGTTGACTCTCAGTCTGAATTGTTCATCAGTTCAAACAAAAACGGCTTACTTTAGACGATCTTTTGCTTTGAACAAGAAAACTTACATCGAACAGACTAAAAACGTATTAATCTGGCATAAAAGAGCAATTTATGTATCACTTTGGATAAAGGCAGCTAATCCTATTCGTTTCATTGCTTAAAATAAACAAAATTGTTAATAAATCTAACAAAAACGCTGTATTCTAGCACAAAATACTAATTACCTTATAGTTTCGACGAGAATAGCTTATTTGGAATGATTCTATGCTTCCAAACGAGTAAATTTTTAATAAACAGATGCCAAACATCATGTTTTGTCCTATAAAGACATTTTATATTGCAGTTTGTATTAAAACAAAATATTTTCGTTGATTCTTTGTTAGAAGCAGCAAACCTAACATTAAAGAATCTGAAAACTTTGTATTCGGACACAAACCACCGAATTTTGTTTCAGTTTAGACAAAAACGGTTGATTTTCGACAATATTTTGCTTTGAACAAGAAAGCTTATATCAAACTGACTAAAAACGTCTTATTTTAGCACAAAACAAAAGATTTGCGTTATAGTCTTAAAGCTGATTCATGCCACAGTTTGGATGAAACGCAATTATTTTTGTTAATTCATTGTTACAAACAAGAAACCTTACATCAAAGAAACTGAAAACCCCTTATTTAGGCACAGAAATTCGAATTACGTTTCAGTCTGGACAAAAACTGCTTATTTTAGACGATCCTTTGTTTTGAACACGAAAAGTTACATTAAAAAGATTAAAAACGTCTTATTCTGGCTGAAAACTGCAAATTATATATTACTCTAGATAAAAGCAATTTATCCTGATTACTCTTTTACTTAGAATAGAGTAAACTTGTATAAAACTTAATGAAAACTTTAAATTTCGTCTCAAAGAAATAATTTACGTTATAGTTTTGACCAGCACTGTTTATTTCAAACGAAATTATGATTCGAAAGTAATGAACTTTTATGGGGCAGATGCAAAACCACATATTACCATATAAAGCGTTGTTTTAAAGCAAAGTATTACCTTTTGCAACAAGAAATTTCACGTCAAAGAAACTGAAAACTTCGTATCCATACATAAATATCTAATTACGTATCAGTTTAGGCAAATACAGCTTATTTTAAACGATTCCTTGCTATAAACAAGAAAAATTTTATCAAGCATATTGAAAACGTCTTATTCTCGAAAATAAGAGCAAATTATGTATCAGTTTTAACAAAAGCGGATTACTCCGTTTGATTCTATGCTTAGAGTAGAGTAAACTACTATAAAACGTAATGAAAACTCTATATTCAAGCTCAAAAGAACAAATTACGTTATAGTTTTGACAAAAAAAAATATTTCGGACGATTACATACTTCGAAGTAAGCAAACTTTAATTGAACATGTGCAAAAGCTAATACTTTGCTTTAAAATAATGATTTATGTGGTAATATGGTATTTTGCATCTGTCCTATAAAAGTTTACCCGTTTCGCTCCATTGAATCATTAGAAATAAATTATTTTGACACAACAACAACACAAATAATTTGTTTTTGTTTAAACTGTAACATAAGTCGCTTTTATAAAACGAACTAAGACGTTTGGCATCTGTTTAGTGAAAGTTTTCTCGTTTGGAGGCATAAAATCGTTTGAAATTAACAGTTCTGGTCAAAACTATTACGTAAATTATTTCTTTGTATCACTTTACAGATTTGCGTTATAGTCTTGACGAGAACTGTTAATTTCAAACGATTCTATGCTTTGAAACCAGTATACTTTCACTGAACAGAGGCAAAACGTCTGATTTCGCCTTTAAAAAACGATTTATGTCACAGTTTGGATTAAAACCAATGATTTTCGTTTATTCATTGTTACAAACAAGAAACCTTACATCAAAGAAACTGAAAACCTCTTATTCAGGCCCAGAAAACCAAATTACGTTTCAGTCAGGACACAAATTGCTTATTTTAGACGATTCTTTCTTTTGAACACGAAAACTTACATTAAAAAGATTAAAAACGTCTTATTCTGGCTCAAAACTGCAAATTATGTATTACTTTGGATAAAAGCAGTTTATCCTGATTACTCCTTTGCTTAGAATAGAGCAAACTTGTATAAAACTTAATGAAAACTTTAAATTTCGTCTCAAAGAAATAATTTACGTTATAGTTTTGACCAGAACTGTTAATTTCAAACGATTTTATGCCCCCAAACGAGAAAACTTTCACTAAACAGATGCCAAACGTCTTAGTTCGTTTTATAAAAACGACATGTTACAGTTTAAACAAAAAAATTATTTTCGTTGTTGTGTCAAAATAATTTATTTCGAATGATTCAATGGAGCGAAACGAGTAAACTTTTATAGGACAGATGCAAAATACCATATTACCACATAAATCGTTATTTCAAAGCAAAGTATTAGCTTTTGCACTTGTTCAATTAAAGTTTGCTTACTTCGAAATATGTAGTCGTCCGAAATAATTTTTTTTTTGTCAAAACTATAACGTAATTTGTTCTTTTGAGCTTGAATATAGAGTTTTCATTACGTTTTATAGTAGTTTACTCTACTCTAAGCATAGAATCAAACAGAGTAATCCGCTTTTGTTAAAACTGATACATAATTTGCTCTTATTTTCGAGAATAAGACATTTTCAATATGTTTGATAAAATTTTTCTTGTTTATAGCAAGGAATCGTTTAAAATAAGCTGTATTTGCCTAAACTGATACGTAATTCGATATTTGTGCATGGATACGATGTTTTCAGTTTCTTTGACGTGAAATTTCTTGTTGCAAAAGGTAATAATTTGCTTTAAAACAACGCTTTATATGGTAATATGTGGTTTGGCATCTGCCCCATAAAAGTTCATTAGTTTCGAATCATAAAATCGTTTGAAATAAACAGTGCTGGTCAAAACTATAACGTAAATTATTTCTTTGAGACGAAATTTAAAGTTTTTATTAAGTTTTATACAAGTTTACTCTATTCTAAGTAAAGGAGTAATAAGGATAAATTGCTTTTATCTAGAGTAATATATAATTTGCAGTTTTCAGCCAGAATAAGACGTTTTTAATCTTTTTAATGTAAGTTTTTGTATTCAAAACAAAGGATCGTCTAAAGTAAGCAGTTTTTGTCCAGACTGAAACATAATTCGAATTTCTGTGCCTGAATAAGGGGTTTTCAGTTACTTTGATGTAAGGTTTCATGTTTGTAACAATGAATTAACGAAAATAATTGGTTTTTATCCAAACTGTGGCATGAATTGTTTTTAAAAGGCGAAATAAGATGTTTTTCCTCTGTACAGTGAAAGTTTACTCGTTTCAAAGCATAGAACCGTTTGAAATTAACAGCTCTCGTTAAGACTATAACGCAAATCTTTTGTTTTGTGCTAAAATAAGACGTTTTTAGTCAGTTTGATATAAGTTTTCTTGTTCAAAGCAAAATATTGTCGAAAATCAACCGTTTTTGTCTAAACTGATACAAAATTCGGTGGTTTGTGTCCGAATACAAAGTTTTCAGATTCTTTAATGTTAGGTTTGCTGCTTCTAACAAAGAATCAACGAAAATATTTTGTTTTAATACAAACTGCAATATAAAATGTCTTTATAGGACAAAACATGATGTTTGGCATCTGTTTAATAAAAATTTACTCGTTTGGAAGCATAGAATCATTCCAAATAAGCTATTCTCGTCGAAACTATAATGTAATTAGTATTTTGTGCTAGAATACAGCGTTTTTGTTAGATTTATTAACAATTTTGTCTATTTTAAGCAATAAAACGAATAGGATTAGCTGCCTTTATCCGAAGTGATACATAAATTGCTCTTTTATGCCAGATTAATACGTTTTTAATCTGTTCGATGTAAGTTTTCTTGTTCAAAGCAAAAGATCGTCTAAAATAAGCCGTTTTTGTTTGAACTGATAAACAATTCAGACTGAGACTCAACAAAAATAATTTGTTTTAATCCAAACTGATACTTTTTGACCCTATAAGAGTCCTATAAGAGTCCGAGATACGCCGATCTCGTCAAGTCTATAACGTAATTCGTTTTTTTGTGTCAGAATACGACGTTTTCTGTCTGTTTAATATAAGTTTTTAATAATAATAATAATAACAATAATAATAATAATAATAATAATAATAATAATAATAATAGTAATAATAATAATAATATTAATAATAATAATAATGAAAATAATAATAGTAATAAAAGTAAGCTTAGTTTTCTAAGCAAAAATGAAGCTTATTTTGTGTGTTATATGAGCGTTTTCTCATTTCTATGCAAGAAATCATCTGTGATCTGTGTTTTTAGGCAACAAATTGTCTAAAATTAATAACTCATTTTAAAACTGGTATAAAAACATTTACTATACAAAAGTTATAATCAGTTTTTAATAATAATAAAATTAATAATAATAATAATAATAATAATAATAATAATAATAATAATAATAATAATAATAATAAATAATAGTAATAATAATAATAATAATAATAATAATAATAATAATAATAATAATAATATAATAATAATAATAATAATAATAATAATAATAATAATAATAATAATAGTAATAGTAACATAAGTAATAATAATAATAATACTTTTAATAAGAAAAAATGGGGCTTATTTTGTGTGTTACATGAGCGTTTTCTCATTTCTATGCAAAAGATCATGTGTGATCTGTGTTTTTAGGCAATCTAACCCATTTTATAGTTTTTAATATTTAACAAAAATTGTGTCTAACACTTTAGTAGAGGAAAAAGGAGGAGACATAATAGTCACTAAAGTCTTAGAGTTGTCTTTAGTCGTCATATTAATAACAATAACATTTATAATAACAATACTAGTAGTACTAAATTTGCTTATATGCAAGCGCTTACTTAAGGTAACAGTTTTTTTGTTTTTTGCTTATATCTCGAAAACAGTTACTCCTAACAATTTTTACTTTTTCACCAAAATTAAAGGTGATAAAATTTCCTACAAAATAGTTATTTGCATTTTTCATGTAGAACTAACCATAAGCGAGATATAAGTTTGAAAATAATTAATAATTAAAAAAAAGTGTTTTAACAGAAAATGTCTTGTGGTTTAAAATACACTTAATTTATTGGGTCCAATACTTTATTAGAAGAAAAAGGAGGTAACATAAAAGTCACTAAAGTCTTCAGAGTCGTTTTTAAATGCTGCATTTTTGTCTTCGTCTCAAACATTGAAAACTGAATTACATTTTTGTTCAGTAACAGTTACAGTTTTCTTATTGGTTTTTTGCTTATATCTCGAAAACAGTTACTCCTATCAAATTTTATCTTTTTTTCAAAATTAAAGCTGATAAAATTTCCAACAAAATAGTTATTTACATTTTTCTTGTAGGACCAAGAATAAACGAGTTATAGAGTTGGATATAAATAATATTTAACAAAAATTTGCTTTAAAATAAAATGCTTGAAAAACCGAAATTAAACTAAATTAATTGTGTCTAACACTTTAGTAGAGGAAAAAGGAGAAGACATAAAAGTCACTAAATGTTTCAGAGTCGTCTTTAGTCGTCATATTAATAACAATAACATTAATAATAATAATACTAATAGTACTAAATTTGCTTATATGCAAACGCTTAATTAAGGTAACAGTTTTTTGGTTTCTTGCTTATATCTCGAAAACAGTTACTCCTATCAATTTTTATCTTTTTTTCAAAATTAAAGCTGATAAAATTTCCTACAAAATAGTTATTTGCATTTTTTTGTAGGACCAACCATAAGCGAGTTATAGAGTTGGATATAAATAATCTTTAACAAAAATTTGCTTTAAAATAAAATGTTTGAAAAACCGAAATTAAACTAAACTAAGACTAACACTTTAGTAGAGGTAAAAGGAGAAGACATAAAAGTCACCAAAGTCTTGAGAGTCGTTTTTAGTCGTCATATTAATAACAATAACATTAATAATAATAATACTAATATTACTAAATTTGCTTATATGCAAGCGCTTAATTAAAGTAACAGTTTCTTGGTTTCTTGCTTATATCTCGAAAACAGTTACTCCTATCAATTTTTAAATTTTTACTAAAATTAAAGCAAGCTGATAAAATTTTGTACAAAATAGTAATTTGCATTTTTCATGTAGGACTAACCATAAGCGAGATATAAGTTTGAAAATAATTAATATTTAAAAAAAAAGTGCTTTAACAGAAAATGTCTTGTGATTTAAAATACACTTAATTTAATGGGTCCAATACTTTATTAGAAGAAAAAGGAGGAGGCATAAAAGTCACTAAAGTCTTCAGAGTCGATTTTAAATGCTGCATTTTTGTCTTTGTCTCAAACATTGAAAACTGAATTACATTTTTGTTTAGTAACAGTTACAGTTTTCTTATTGGTTTTTTGCTTATATCTCGAAAACAGTTACTCCTATAAAAATAAAAATAAATAAAATGTTTGAAAAACCGAAATTAAACTAAATTAATTAAGACTAACACTTTAGTAGAGGAAAAAAGAGAAGACATAAAAGTCACCAAAGTCTTGAGAGTCGTTTTTAGTCGTCATATTAATAACAATAACATTAATAATAATAATACTAATATTACTAAATTTGCTTATATGCAAGCGGTTAATTAAGGTAACAGTTTCTTGCTTATATCTCAAAAACCGTTACTCCTATCAATTGTTATCTTTTTACTAAAATTAAAGCTGATAAAATTTCCTACAAAATATTTATTTGCATTTTTTATGTAGGACTAACCATAAGCGAGATACAATTAATTTAGTTTAATTTCAGTATTTCAAACATTTTATTTTTAAGCAAGTTTTTGTTAAATATTATTTATATCCAACTTTATAACTTGCTTATGGTTGGTCCTACAAGAAAAATGCAAATAACTATTTTGTAGGAAATGTTATCAGCTTTAATTTTGAAAGAAAGATAAAAATTGATAGGAGTAACTGTTTTCGAGATATAAGCAAAAAACCAAAGTAAAAACTGTTACCGTTTCAGAACAAAAATGTAAATCAGTTTTCAATGTTTGAGACGAAGACGAAAATGCAGCATTTAAAATCGACTCTGAAGACTTCAGTGACTTATATGTCACCCCCTTTTTTTTTTTTAATAAAGTATTGGACCTAATAAATTAAGTGTATTTTAAATCACAAGACATTTTCTGTTAAAGCACTTCTTTTTTAAATATTAATTATTTTCAATCTTATATCTCGCTTATGGTTAGTCCTACATAAAAAATGCAAATAACTATTTTGTAGGAAATTTTATCAGCTTGAATTTTAGTGAAAAGATAAAAATTGATAGGAGTAACTGTTTTCGAGATATGAGCAAGAAACCAAAACACTGTTACCTTAATTAAGCGTTTGCATATAAACAAATTTAGTACTATTAGTATTATTATTATTAATGTTATTGTTATTAATATGACGATTAAAGACAACTTTGAAACCTTTAGTGACTTTTATGTCTTCTTCTTTTTCCTCTACTAAAGTGTTAGACACAATTAAATTAGTTTAATTTCAGTTTTTCAAACATTTTATTTTAAAGCAAATTTTTGTTAAATATTATTTATATCCAACTCTATAACTCGCTTATGGTTGGTCCTACAAGAAAAATGCAAATAACTATTTTGTAGGAAATTTTATCAGCTTTAATTTTGACAAAAAGATAAAAATTGATAGGAGTAACTGTTTTCGAGATATAAGCAAAAAACCAATAAGAAAACTGTGACTGTTACTGAACAAAAATGTAATTCAGTTTTCAATGTTTGAGACGAAGACGAAACTGCAGCATTTAAAAACGACTCTGAAGACTTCAGTGACTTTTATGTCACTTCCTTTTTCTTCTAATAAAGTATTGGACCCAATAAATTAAGTGTATTTTAAATCACAAGACATTTTCTGTTAAAGCACTTTTTTTTTAAATATTAATTATTTTCAATCATATATCTCGCTTATGGTTAGTCCTACATGAAAAATGCAAATAACTATTTTGTAGGAAATTTTATCAGCTTGAATTTTAGTAAAAAGATAAGAATTGATAGGAGTAACTATTTTCGAGATATAAGCAAGAAACCAAAACACTGTTACCTTAATTAAGCGTTTGCATATAAGCAAATTTAGTACTATTAGTATTATTATTATTAATGTTATTGTTATTAATATGACAACTAAAGACAACTCTGAAATTTTTAGTGACTTTTATGTCTTTTTCTTTTTCCTCTACTAAAGTGTTAGACTCAATTAATTTAGTTTAATTTCGGTTTTTCAAACATTTTATTTTAAAGCAAATTTTTGTTAAATATTATTTATATCCAACTCTATAACTCGCTTATGGTTGGTCCTACAAAAAAATGCAAATAATTATTTTGTAGGAAATTTTATTAGCTTTAATTTTGAAAAAAAGATAAAAATTGATAGGAGTAACTGTTTTCGAGATATAAGCAAGAAACCAAAAAAATGTTACGTTAATTAAGCGTTTGCATATAAGCAAATTTAGTACTATTAGTATTATTATTATTAATGTTATTGTTATTAATATGACGACTAAAGACGACTCTGAAACATTTAGTGACTTTTATGTCTTCTCCTTTTTCCTGTACTAAAGTGTTAGACACAATTAATTTAGTTTAATTCCGGTTTTTCAAGCATTTTATTTTAAAGCAAATTTTTGTTAAATATTATTTATATCCAACTCTATAACTCGTTTATGCTTGGTCTTACAAGAAAAATGTAAATAACTATTTTGTTGGAAATTTTATCAGCTTTAATTTTGAAAAAAAGATAAAATTTGATAGGAGTAACTGTTTTCGAGATATAAGCAAAAAACCAATAAGAAAACTGTAACTGTTACTGAACAAATATGTAATTCAGTTTTCAATGTTTGAGACGAAGTCAAAAATGCAGCATTTAAAAACGACTCTGAAGACTTCAGTGACTTTTATGTCACCTCCTTTTTCTTCTAATAAAGTATTGGACCCAACAAATTAAGTGTATTTTAAATCACAAGACATTTTCTGTTATTATTATTATTATTATTATTAACATAGATTCTTTGCTGAGGTTAACACCTTTATAGCAAAATATCAAGAAATACGGTTTCGTGTTAAATAAAACACCATTGAATAATGAAAAATGAAATACAATTTTAATCTACAGTTAAATTAGTTAATTAATAAAGGTTAATGTTAATTATTGTAATGTGTCATATTGATTCTTGAAGGAAGAAACAGTAACAGCTGCAACAACGTTATCAGGCAAGCCATTCCATATATCAAATGCACGATTTGTCAAATAATTCTTTCTAACGGTAGTCTTAAATGGTTCTTTTTTCAGCTTATAAGAATGACCTCTAAGTCTGTCATGATATTGAATTTGCAAGAAATTGCGTGTTACTCCAGGAAATAAACCATGAGTAAGCCGAAAAATTTGAATTGCATCTGCCCTGTTTTGACGAGCACGTAGATCTGGTATTTTGAGTATTTCAAGACGTTGTTCATATGAAACTTGTCTTAAACAGTGTGTCCATCTAGTTACCAGGTGCTGAGTTCTTTCCAGCAAATCAATATCCTTTAACAAATAAGGTCTCCAGACTGGAATGGCAAATTCCAAATGCGGCCTTATGTAAGTGATGTACACCTTTGAAATAAAACTGACTGAAGGATTTGGAAAAACATGCTTTAGCAAATAAAACATTTTACGCGCTCGACCCACTGATGCTAGACATTGCTCTGACCATCCTAACTTATCATTTACAATGACCCCTAGATCTTTGGTTGAGGTTTTTACACTCAGGAGTGTGCCATTTATATGGTAAAGGTACTTTGGGTTGTTGTGGCCACACTGAAGTACACAGCATTTTGCAATATTTAGTGGTATTTGCCACTTCTCGCTCCATTGGAAGATTAAATTAAGTTGGTCTTGCAAGTCCGTGACAAGTGGGTTAGCAAATAACTTAATATCATCCGCATATGCTGAATAGCTGTCCAGTGAAAACAATAAATCTGGTGTATATAACAAGAATAAAATTGGTCCAAGAACTGATCCCTGTGGGACCCCACTTAATACTGGTTTAGAGTACGAAAATTTACCACAGACTTTTACACAATAGTTTCGATTTGATAGAAACGCTCGGATCCAATCAAGCAAATTTCCTGTTACACCATAGGACTCCAGTTTTGCTAACAAGAGATTGTGAGGGACTTTATCAAAGGCTTTACTAAAATCAAGGTAAATTATGTCTACAGGTTGGTTAGTGTCTAACATTTTTGTCCATAGATTTGTGCAGGATAGCAAATTTGTGACAACTGACCTACCTGGTAAAAAGCCGTGCTGATGCTCAGGTATTAAATTATTTTTTCTCATGTAAGTTAATAGTTCCTTGACTATAACTTTTTCCATAATTTTACAGCATGTCGACGTGAGACTTACAGGTCTATAGTTAGCAGGATCAAGTTTATCTCCTGACTTGTACAAAGGCGTGATTGTTGCTTGCAACCACTCGTAGGGCAAAGTGCCTTGTAAGAATGATTTTGTCATCATTTTGGCAAGTGGGCCCGACAACGAAGCAGCACAAGTTCTCAGGAGTTTGGGAGGTATCTGATCCGGACCTGGAGCTGTATTTAATTTAATGGCACAGAGTTGGCTTTTTACCAGATCCGGAGTAAAATTAATATAAGACAACCCACTAAATGTACTTGTAGGCATAAATGACGGTATATTATTATTAATGTTTAAATTATAGGTAGCAGCAAAACTGTCCGCTAAAGTGTTTGCAGTTTCTGTATGATCGGAGCAGAGTAGACCTGAAGCATTTCGTACTAAAGGGACCGACACACGACTAGAGATAAATTTACGTACATGGGAATAAAATAGTTTTGGTTTATTTAATATAGAATTTTCATAATTACACCTGGCTATTTGTAAATCAGATTTTAGTTGGTTAGAAAATCTTTTATAAGCAGAAAAATTATCTTCAGTAGGCTTCCTTTTAAATTTTTTCCATAATTTAGCTTTGTATTTTATTTTGTCAAGCATGTGTTGATTTATCCACGGTTTATCTTTTCTCAGTCGGTTTGTAAACAGTCTGGAATTTGTTGTAATGCAAGTTTGTAAAATCGATTTAAAATGTTTCCATTGTTCTTCCGCATTTAGTGAATCTAAACCATTCCAGTCGTAAGTCAAGAGACTTTCGTCTATGCGAGTGTAGTCAACAATTGATGTTGTTTTAATTCTTGCATTTGGCTCTGAATATATCATAATTTGTAACTCAATTTCGATTTTTGAATGATCAGATGTACCTACAGGATTCGAAACGTTTAAAGACGATACAAGGTTAACGTCAGACAAAATTACCAAATCAAGTAATGAAGGACGTTGTTGGGATCTAAATCGTGTAGGTTCAGTGACTATTTGTGACAAATTATTCTCCAAGAGCAATTCAGAAAATTGTTTTTCGATGATTGTTTGACCTGTTGTGTTTTTAGCAGACCAGTCTATACATGGAAAATTGAAATCTCCCATGATAATTAAGTTAGGATACTGATTAATAGTTGATTGTATGGTATTAAATAGATTTTTATCATTTTCGTGATTGTTAAAAGACGCTCCTGTTGGTGGTCTGTAAATACATGCTATAACAAAGGTTTGTTCATTTCCTTCAAATTTTAACCATAGAGAATCATAAG